>NC_087438.1:54552500-54852500 GCF_036321535.1 Camelus dromedarius
AATCTGCTTGTCTGGAGCCATAGGCAGTTTCAGACTGATGGAGTCTTCAGGTCAACCATCACACAAGCCAGTAACCTCTGGCTGAACAGTGTTATTGAAACTAGTGGAATTCATAAGCATCTAGGAAGGCATTGTAACTCTTAATTTGTCCTTTCAAGTGCTGTGCTTTACCCACTGGCTGTTAACATTACCTTAAAGACCATTCTCACGAGGCCATCATGACCCATCAGCCAGGAGAAATCCCAGCATTTCCCCTCTGACTAGACTGAACATCTATTACAAGTAGGGAGTGTGTTGGCATATGTATTAAGAGCCAATTTTAGAGACAAGTGAATATATATATATATACACACACACACATATATACTTGAGGCAATAAACTTCACCTCCTCTTCATCACATACACCAAACAATAAAAATAATTGAAAGCATCATAATACAAAACAGTCAAATATTACATAAAAATATAGCAACACTATTCAACTGTGGCCTGTTTTACTCCATATTTAGTATTCTAACAACACATCATTTCAATGGGACTGGACAGCTTTTATTGTGTCCTCCTCCTTCCTATCATCATTCATGTTCCATAACACAGTGTTAAGCATGCCTTGAGTATATACAGAATAAGAATGCCTCTTTACATCCTTCTACTATCTATGTCTACATCCTTATACTATCAGTCTCTCAATCTGAGGAAGACTGAACCATGCAGGGACATTCTCCATGGCCAAATCTGGGCTGCAGAAGGTAGGAAATTGCACATTTGGAATGTCCCATTATCATTCTTTGCTGGCCATCACATTTTGGCTTTCCTCTCTTTGAAGTTGACCTCTTTACCTCCATTGTTATTCCCTTTAAGAACAACAGGATATAATTTATATCCAGATAACATTCCTTTCTTTGTGTCAAATACATATTCAGTAAAGTTAAGTTTATAAATAATTTGCCCCTAAAATCTAAAATCACAGGCATTAATTTTAATTTTTAAAAATTTTTTTGTGGGGGGAGGTAATTAGGTTTATCTGTTTATTTATTACTTCTGGTGGAGGTACTGGGGATTGAACCCAGGACTTTCTGCATGCTAGGCATGCACTCTATCACTGAGCTATACCCTCCCCTCTTATTTTTTAAAATTGGAGATAGCATTCTTTATTTTTATTATAAAAAGTAACACATCAAAAATATATCATTTCTTAAATCTGAAATATCAAAAAGTCATCCCTAACACCCTTACCTGGGGATATCCATTATTAATTTTTGGTTATAATGTTTTATCATTTTTCTTTAGGACCATAAATGAAGTCATACGTTAACATACTGTTTTGTACCTAGCCATTTTCCCATGTTAGAAAATACAGATTACATGATTATATTAGTGATCGTATTATTCCATTGCCTCTATGAATCAATTGCATACATTTGAAAATGTACATCTTTTTGTTCTCCACAGCCCTGCAAAGCTGGGATTCTTAATAATTCCACTATATAGAAATACAGATCCTGAGGTTCAGAGTGGGTAAGTGACTGCAGAAAATTTACAAACCAAGTAAATGTCAGAAATAAAGCTTGCTCTATGACTTCTTGACTCCAAATTGGTGCCCCTTCCACAAAGTTTCCTGCCTCTCTAAAGAGATAATGCAGACGAAGGGGCTGGGCAAGTACACCCTATTGTTATTTATTTTAAGAGGCAGCCTAAGGGGAGTTACTGCCTCAGGAACAACTTGTGATTTAGTCTGAATCTACGGCAGCTTCCTGAATTAAAACTGCACAAAGCCTTCTAGGGCTGCAGGTTGAACTTAATTTAATGCAAAAAATCATTATTACACACCAGTATCAATACGCAAGTGAATCCTAAAATCAGAATTAATTCCTGATCAGTGAACATAGTCATACAACATTAAAGCAAACAGGTCATCATTGAACAAGGACATTCAAGTCCTTGCAAGCAGATCCTAGATATGTACATTGATCATATCTCCTTACCCCTTATCCCCACAGTTTCTTGGCTGAAAGGTAAGTGGAAAGTCTAGCAGGCGAGGGCATCTTACTACATAGATCTAAGTAATCTAACCTGGGACCCAGAAGGCACAGATCATTCTGAACCAAAAATTTTGAAGAGTTTATGAAATTCTGTAGTTACTATTCTCATTGTTTTCCAAATCAGTGTTTTCCATTATTTTCCAAATCAATGGATTCTGGAAATTGGGTACTGCAAATATCCTGTTGAACTTTTTTTTCCCAGATAGTCCAAAGGTGTTGCACATTCTTTTATCACAGATAATCTGCTATTGATCTACTTTCTCATTTATCTTCTTGGGCCTCACACCATCTTGGTCAAGATTTTGGTTTCCCGAGGCAACTGTCCTCTTATGCCTCCAAAGACCCTGGAGTGTCTTTTCCTTCAGAGGTCCTGGACACTTCAGTGAGATTTGGGACAGTGAGAATTTATTCTTATGGGGTTCTTGGGTACAAACTGCCAGGCTTCTATTAAAATATAATTTCCAGAAAAAGATAAAATCATGACTTTCATACAGACATAAAAGTGAGCACATGTTAAAGAACTCATTTTACTCATATATATGAGAGAACCAGGCAAAATGGGACAGCACTGATTTTTTCATGGGTAGGATGGGACAAATAAAATCACTACCAGAAGGACAGAAGTTACATCTCTAACAACTACCCACAATTTACAAAGAAACAGCAAAATAGCTCAAAGACAATGAATATGGCTAGAATTTCTATTGATATGCATAGTTTTTTTTCATACCACCCCCCCTCCAAAATAAGAGAACATAGGGCCTTCCTAACCTATTCCAGTGGAATAAAACAAGTATCCTGGGTAACATCAGATCACTGCCTGAGTGATCCTTTTAGAATACTGAATTTCCCTGGGAAATTTAAAACACAAATTATAATTCCCAAAAGTCTTCAAATGTTTAAAAGATAAAAATGTCCAACTAAGAATATTAGAAAACAAAGATTAAATATCAAAATTCACTAAAATATTCCAATCTTTTTTCAGACAGTTCAAATTGGATTATTTCCTGTTTGTACACTTTATAGCACCAACTAGACCCTCAAGAATAAGATCCTCAAAATACAGGCAGAGGTATGCAATCCCACTCTATTCATTGTTAGCTACAACACCTCCCTGCTGTGATTCTACATTAACTTTATCCTTTGCTATCATCAAGACTTTTATAATAAATAAATAAAACATGAAAGAAAAAAAAAAAGACTTTTATAACTAACATTTAGTAAACTTCAGAAAAAAATTTTCTTTGGAAACACAGATATTTACAGAATTACAGACTGTCACTAAAAAAATGACAATCCTCCATGGCTATTTCCATACAAATATTTGAATCCTTGAGTCTCATCCTACAGTCTCCAACTTTACATACTGTAAGTACACACATTACTACTACTAAAAATGAAATGAAACTTATAGTAACTTCCAAAAATGTTTAGTTCCATACAAAAATGTTAAGTTTAGCAATAAAATATTCTCTAAATTAAAATAATCAAAAATAATCAAATAAGGCAAGCTCTAAGCTAAGGAATGTGATCAATGTAGAATTATAATCATAGAACACGATTTGTATTTCCATAGTTATCCCAAAATGTATGTCTACTCTTAGGTATTTACCTAAGAAAAATGAAAATATATGTCCACAGAAATACTTGCACATGATTATTCATAGTGCCTTTATTTAAAACAGCCAAAAGTTGAAAATAACCTAAATGTTCTTCTCAGATGAATGGATAAACATACTGTAGTATACCCATGTGGTGGAATATTAATCAGCAATAAAAAGGAACTAATTACTGATAAATACAACAATATTAATGATCAAAAACATTATGCTGAGTGAAAGAAGTCAGACACATACCTACTATATGGTATCATTTTCTAGAATTGGTAAGACTAATCTAGAGTGACTAAGTCTAGAGTAAATGAGTAGTTTCTAAGGGTCTGAGAGTGAGAAAAGTGATTAACTGCCAAGGGGTATTAGGTCACTTCTTGGGATGATGGAAATGTTCTATAGTTTGTGTTAATGGTTACATGGTATATCTGTCAACATATATTGAACTTATTGATAGGTTGTTAACTAAAGCTCATAGTTTACACTAGGGTTCATTCTTTGCGTTGCACAGTTTTATGAGTTTTGACAAATGCACCCTGTCATATATCCACCATTACAGTGTGATACATGATAGTTCCATTGCCCTAAAAGTGCCCTGTGCTCCACATACTCATCCTGCCCCCTCTGCTTCCTTCCCGCAAATTCTGGCAACCACCCATCTTTTTACCATCTCTAAAGTTTTGCCAACTATTGTACTTTTCCTCTCATTCTTTTAGGTAAGTGCTATATACACACAGCTTCAAGATAAGCTTTTATCTCTGCCATCCAATCAGATTATCTCCTCTAACTCTTTACGTAATTTATCTTTTCCTGAGGACCTCCCAGAAAGTGGTAGAGATCTGCCTACTACAAGCTGCAGCAGAGGCAGCTATTCTCCCCAGTACCCATTTCCCCCTTCTTCTTTTTAATAAAACAATCCCACTCTGTCAAGGTTTGACTGAGCCCTTGGCTAGCTAGCTACAGACTGCATTTCCCACTATCCTTGTATCTTGATGTGGCCTATAAGATATGAGTAAACAGAGTACGTACAAAAGCATTCACAGATGAAAGGAAAACACTAAATATAATACAGTTTGTATAACTGTATTTTGGAATTTTTAACATTTTACAGTGTCAAGAAAATTAAATTAACAAAAGGGCAGGAGGCTCAACTTCTATGAGGCCTTATGGGAAACATGGACATTTAAAGTGTAATGGACAAACAGAAGCTTGTGAGGGTTAAAAAAAGGATGGTCAGGAAGTTGGAAGGAGAATCAAGGGATTGCGGTTTTATGGATGCTAAAAGGGAAGCAAGACTTTAGAAGTGATCAACATGTCCAAATGAAACAGAGAAATCCAATAAAACAAAAAATGAAAATGATTTAATGATTCATAGTTCATTACTCTTAGTCTCAGTTTCACATCTATAAAATGGGTTATCTCATGTGGTTATTATGAGATTAAACTAAACATAGCATCTGGTTTGTGATAGGTGCTCCATAATTTTTATAGCTTCCTTTCTCTCTTCTTGTGATTAATTCATTGTTTTATTGAAATACTTATTGCTAGTGAGGAACCCTGCTTGAGGCTAAGTATGCACTGATGACAGACTCTGCATCAAAGTACTCTATGGTGTACAGACTGCCAGTAACGATTCCTTGCCATGAGTGATACAATGATAGGAAGTATATAGAAATTACTTTATTTATTTGTAGTTTCTTTGGTTTCGGCAGATGAATTGTGAAACTGAAAAATATCTCAAAATGTCTCAAGTATCTCAAAAAAATTTTGTTCACATAGTGTGGTATTGTTAATGCAAGAAAAATGTTTCTAAATTATTGGATCCAATGTAAAGCAATGCATTTTAATTTTTGTATTAAAGCTTTGCGTTTTTAAGATAATAGTTTAAGGTTGGAGACATCTATCAACTGAAATTCTCTCAATGCTCTGTGCTTTTTATAAAAGCAAATGGATAATTTTAATTGGGACCTATCCTATTAATTTATATTCACAGTTGCTCAAACATATTAGGACATTCATCTTTACTAGCAGTATCTTTTTAAAAAATTGAGTTTTAAACTATTTTACATGCAGTAAAATCTATCCCTTTTATGAGTTGTGACAAAGATACAGAACAATTCCATTACCCCCCCCCCCCCAATTCCCTCAAGCCCCTTTTTGGTCATCCCCTTCCCCTGGTCACCACTGATCAGTGTTCTGCCCCTTTTTAAGACGTTTTTAGTTTGAAATAATTATAAGCTCACAGGAAATTGTAAAAATAGTACGCAGAGTCCTGTGGATCCATCACCTAGCCTTCTCCAATGGTGACATCTTACATAACTGTCGTACAAGATCAAAACCATGTCCTGTATGTTTGAAGGCAGGTTTTCCTTTCACTTCTTTGCCTGTGTTTACTTTTCTCACACAAATTTAATTCTGCTGTGTTAAAAAGAGCAGATGCTAGTTTTCCCTCAGATGTCTGCCGTTGCATTTTCAGTATTTCAATTGGACCACCCCCCTGTTACTACTACATCTTTCTCGAGTCTTTCTGTATCTCACCTTTTCCCCCCAATTTAATTCTGCTGCTAGACTTTTTTTCTTTCCCCTGAGCTGTGTGCCACAGATGGTATTATTGTCATTTCACGAAACCCTAACTTCTACCACGGTCCTTAAGTTTTAAGGGGGCGTGCTTGTGCTTAATTGCTGTGTTTACAGTAGTTCGGCAGTGGCGTTTTGAGAACCGGCACGGTTCCACAACCCCTCAGAGAGATTCTAGGGGGACTGAGGCGTTCAACTCCTTTCTTGCCCTACCTTTCTCCATTGGTCATCCTTTTATTTTCCAGACATTGGGCTGTCTGTCGGACGAGAGGGTGCAGAGACTGTCGAAACCGCTGGCACCCCCTCCCCTGGCACCTCCCTCAGTGTTCCGCCTTTGTGCGGCGCTGAGGGCACAGTAGCCGTTGGGTTCTCGCGGCCAGTGAGGTGCGGGGGCGGGGCCTCGGCGGCTGCTTCGCGGGGTGCAGGGAAGTCACGCCCTCCCGGCCCCGGCCCGGCGCACGCGGCCCACGACGTCAGCCGCCCGCGCGAGCCGGGTCCCTGGGTGTGCGGGCGGTGCAGTGCGCATGCTCCGACTGGGTCGCCTCAGGCGACGGCGGCTGAGGGAGGGGTAGGGCCTCTTTTCTCGGGGGCGTCCGTGCTGTCTGGCTCTCCTTTTCCGCTGCCGTCCTCTTGGCCCCCGGGGGCCTATTACTCTCCTCCCTGGGACCGACGGTGGGCGGTAGCTCGTTGAGCGGTGGGTCCCTCTACCCCGCTCCCCTCCCTCAGCCCGGTCGCCCCGCCCCCGCGGGGCTGGGCGGCGAGGTCAGGGGCCGAGCGGAGCGGGGTGAGTATTCCCACAGACTGCCGGCCGATTCACCCCGGCTCTGTTTCCCGCACGGTCCTCACCCCACTCCTGGGATAGGGAGGAAGGGCGGGCGCGGGTGGGCGGGAAACAGCACAGCCCTAAACAAAAGGCCGGGGAAGCCCCGCTCCCGCCAGTCAAATGCAGGCCGGGTGGCGTTGGAGCCGCGGCGGGGGGGCGAGCCGCTAGGGCGGCTCCTGGGCCACTGTCGAGACCTCACCCTCGCCTTAGTTACCACGGTGTGTTTAAAGCCGGTACTGGGATAGATAGGCTCGTAACCTTTAAACAAAGGGTGTGAAGTTACTGGCGGTTCCACTGCTCAAATCCCACTCAACTTGTAGAAGTTTCAGATTCATTATTAGGAGTTTTTCTTCCAAATAATCTATCTACTCATAGTATCTGAAATCATGAATGGGGGTGGGGGGTGGGATAAAGGAATAGTTAACTGACTTATAGAAACAAAGTTTTATGATGGTAGAAATTATAAACATCGCCGAAAAGGCAAAAGGAGAGCCACGTGTCTTTTCACAGTCAAAACAGAGCCTTGTCTAACAGGCCCCACTGAGAATCAATTATCTAGGTGACTATACTTTTGCTTGACACAATACTGATTAGGGCCAAAGCGTTGCAATTTCTTTCTTTTTCTTTCTTTTCTTTCTTTCTGTCTGTGTCTCGTAGAGATGCAAATTTTTTCTGACTAGGAGGAAAAAAGTACTCCTGAGGGTTGTAGTTTTATTGCCTTATTTCCAAGATTTTAAAACATTTTTTACCATTCATCTTGCTCCTTCATTATGAGTTCAGTAAATCTTTGCCACAGGCTCACTTTGTATGAGTCATGTTTATAACTTTTCAAAAATTACAATTTGACAGGCTTCCACTCTTCAGTGTCAAAAGCTTAGTTTATACTTTTCAGAATTGGAAAACATAGGCCCTGTGTACTCAGCTACATTATTAGGACCTGAAGTAGAATCCTTCCTTCTTGTTTCTGAAGGGTCAGATACGGACAAGAGGAGACTTTTACAAAAGGAAAACTGGTTAAAAAAATAAATATTGAGTATTGAGAAATTCAAATTAAAGTTTTGCAATTACAGGGTTTAAAAGTCGTTGATATTTTAATTGAGACTAGTGGAAGCAGTTTTCACTAGTTCTAAGCTGGATTCATTGGGTATAGAATGTTACAAGTTTATGCTTTTAAGTTTCTGAGAAAAATAAGCAACCCATTAGAAAAAACAAGTAGGATAAAGTTTATATCAGTAGTTTCCTTAAGACTGGACTTGATTTGATTATTAATATCTTGAAGCCTAGAGATGTATTTGGGACCCTAGAAGCAGTATTTGAAACATAAGCATGATCACGAACCATGACAACAACAGAGTACCCTAGAGATTGGTGATTAACATGTCTTCAGGGGCCAAGCAGGCTGGGTATAAAACAATTGGAAAGAATGGGATGGAGAATAAACCCAACCTAAAGGATCCAGATTAGGGAGAGGCTGCTGAAAACTGTGCAGAACCAGAAGTTCCTCTAACGTACCTGATACCTCAGGCCTTAAATCTTCATTTTATAGATTTACAGGACCCAGAGAAAGTATTTACAAATACGAGTTTAGCTTCGGACCCAGAGAAAGTATTTACAAATACGAGTTTAGCTTCGAGGTTAGGGTGGTTCCATATCACTGTCACGTGATAGCTTTTGGAGAAAAACTTTTTAATCATCGTGAGTTCAAGAACCTACAATAGTGTCCTATTGTCCACTATTTTAAATGGAATTAGAGTTTTAAGGCTGTCTAGAAATTGTTATCCTTCCCCCACCTTAGGCATATTCCTGTATTCCTTAATCTATACTCTTTAGTCAGGGTTTTTAGTTGTCTGCTCTTCCTCATTGCAACCTGGTCCCAGTTTTACTACCCTCCCCCCATCTTCCTCATCATTATTTGTGTTGTATCTTTGCCTTTCAGTATAATTCAAGGATTGTCTGAAATGTAGTTCTCTTTTTTTTAAATTAATTTACTTATTGTTGTTGTTGTTTCTGGCAGTGGGGGAGGTAATTAGATTTTATTATTTATTTTTAGATGAGGTACTGGGAATTGAACCCAGGACCTTGTGCATGCTAAGCACACACTCTACCACTTGAGCTATACCCTCCTGCTGAAATATAACTCCTTTAGGACGCAGGCTCTGGTTCCAGACTGACTGCCTTAGGTCAGATTGCCACATTTAACAGCTGTTACCTTGAACAAATTTCTTAATTTCTCTATCCCAGTTTCCTTATCTGTGAAATGGAGAAAATCATAGTAACTACGTCATAGGGTTACTGTGAGGATTTAATAAGTTAATACATTTTTGATACATAGTAAAAGCTCAATATATGCTATTATAACTATTATCTAATTCGTACTAATTCTTTAAACAGTGGTTGTACAATTTATCACTAATTCCTACTGTCTTTTATTCTCTAATGTTCTTTTCAGTTTGAGTCTTTTCTTACAAATTTGGTTACAAACTGTTGAGGGCCAAGACTATATTATACTCTTTAAAAAGTCTCTTAAAGTTCTCCCAGGATGATTCTGGGGGCTCAGTATAAGATATTTTTTCCCTATCTTATTTCTATTGTTTATATTTTAAAATTTATACCCTATTTTGTTCTAGAAGTATTTAAGGTAGCTTGTAAGCTATATATATGAACATGCAAAATAAAAATAAATCAGAATCATGAAAATATGAAGCTTGAATAGAAAGATAAGATTGAGGTGTGTTATACTCACATATACTATGAAAAGTTACATAGTTGCTAATGGTGGAATACAGACTAAGTTCTGAGATAATGGTCAAAGAAAGAAGGAAACATACCACTTTGCTCAGGAAAAACACAGCTTCCTTGGAAGTAAATATTTAATGAGTGAAATGCAAGATGTGATCACAGATTTCTGAGATGTGCATTCAACGATACACTGAGAAATTTTAGGGTTAAGTTCTCCAGACTTTGTTAAGCCCTAACCTACTTCTCAGTGTTTCTCAAAAGGGGGCTCAATTGCCGTTTTTATGGAATTGTTCCATACATTGTAGGATGCTTATTTTACCTGGTCCCTGAGCACTAAATAGCGATAGCAAACTACAACCCCTCCTTTTTGTGACATTATTGTCCTACTCGTTTCCAAACAGCCCCATTGGAAGTGGTTTCTCCTGTCGATAGGAACCATTGGACCTTATCTGCCTGTACTTTACCCAACCTGTGCTTCATCTATTACCTTTTTTTTTTTAAAACATTCTTTTTAGGCTCTGTCTTGCAGGAGCTCTCCATCTTTTTGACATGCTTTTGCATCCACTTGGTAAACCCTTATTCATTTTTTTTTTTAAGTGGAAGTACTGGGGATTGAACCTAGGATCTCATGCATGCTAAGCAGGTGCTCTACCACTGAGCTATACCCACCCCACTGTAAGCCCGTATTCAAATTCTTGAAGAACTGAATTGAAGTCTTCCAGACTCCCTTTTTTTTTGGAGTCTTCACTGATTGTCCCAGAAAGAATTTGATACTTCTTCCTATAAGCACACATATGGCAAGTGCTAGGATATTGTAGGTGCTGACTGGATGAATGAAAAGCTTGTGGAAATAAGAAGGCACATTAATCTAGCCTTTAAAGAAGACTTTGCAAGAAGAAAAAATTAAAGAGAATGTCACTTCCATTACAAAAATGTCCAAACACTTTATTTTCTTTCCAAAAAAATAATGGCACTTGGTAGTATATTTTAAAAACATATTGCTTATCGTATATTCAGACTATTTAGACTGGCACAGAGTCTGGAGCTTCTGATACAGTGTTGATCTTTTCTATACTTTCTTATTCGTTGAATATCTTTGGCCAAGGTCATAAGCTTTTAGTTCCTGGTTCTGGCCTAGTTTAGCATATGTGCTGACTACAATTAGTTCTAGTCCTACTATTTAAAGGCAGCAAGAGAGTCTGAGCTGGTGGGTCACTTCAAATCATCACCAGTGGAGGAATAATTTCTCTTAAATGTACATGCAGAGAAGTCTTGCTTTATGTTTAAAGAATCTTATAAAAGTAATGATAGTGGTATCAGAAAGATTAGATGTCATATAAATCTGTTGTTTGAATGGGAAAAGATCTAGCTAGCTGATGGATAGGCTTGAGAGCTGAAGAAAGGTGCTATAAAAAGGTAGAATTACTTAAAATAAATTCATTAAAAAATTTAATTTTTTTTTGTTCCTTACAACTTTTATTTAATGTTTACAGTGTGCCTAACTCTGTTACAGGTGCTAAGATATAAAATTGTAAGTTAGAAGTCCTCAGCCATTTAGA
The DNA here is from genome assembly GCF_036321535.1 of Camelus dromedarius. Taxonomy (NCBI): domain Eukaryota; kingdom Metazoa; phylum Chordata; class Mammalia; order Artiodactyla; family Camelidae; genus Camelus; species Camelus dromedarius. Next base: position 54,563,852 of record NC_087438.1, read on the forward strand.
TATGCTCTGTCGTCTTTGGGTGTTCCTTGCTGTGGAGGAGATGGCTGAGGTTACCCTAATTTTTACTCCTTTGTAGGTGAACTGGTTTTTCTGCCTACATTTTTGTTTTCTTTTTGTTCTTTCAATAAATATATTCCATAGGCTACCTCTAGGCATAAGTTTCTTTCCAGCAGTTTTTTTCAGAAACATAGTGAATTCACTCAATTTATAGGAGTACATCTTTTTAATCTTTCTTTTTCCCAGCTCAGAAACAATTTTTCAATTGTGTATTTGCTTATGATTTCAATTCAGAAATGCCAGTTATTTGTAGGTTGGATCTGTGTTATTTGTCCTTCCTATCAATCAATATTCATTGTTTTCATCTTGGTCTTTTTTCTTCTTTATTTGGACATCATCTCATGTGTGTAGGCTGAAATGTTAAGATTTTTTTTCAATTTCTGTACTTCTCTCTTTTGCCTTTTAAATAGAATTTGTCTACTATTGTGTTTGAATCCCCTTCCATTTTTTTCTTCCTGTTTCTTTTTTGATCTTAGCTGTTGTTTTCCCTCTCATCTCTTGCTTTCAGAAGCTGTGTTTTTTTTTTCTTTTACCTTTTTTAGTTGGCAGATAATAGATAATTTCTAAGTTTTTCTCCTGATTCCCAGTGTAAGCCCATTACAAGAGCAAGCTTTCTCTCTTTCTCTTTATAGCAGTGTTTCTCTTTCTCTTTATAGCAGTGTTCCTCTTTCTCGTGGTGCACAAGCTTCATCTTGGCCCCATGCTGTTGTTGATGTTTTTGGTTTTCTTACCTTGACAGAAGAGGGACTTGTGTAGGGATGGTGTTGCTCATTCTTGTCAGAGTGAGCAGACTACCTGCATCCCCCTCACTGCACTTAGATGCTGGAGGACTTTTCTCAGTGTTAGGTTGGAGAACAGGTTGATAGATACGACCTAATTTATGAAGGATACATCTTTCTGTACTCAGAAGTCTTCTTTTCCTATTGTTTAATCTTTAGTCCTATGTCTCTAGTGAGAGGAGTATTTTTGTATAATTTGAAATAGTTCATAGTTATTTGAGTGTTTTGGGAGGAAGAAGTAGTGGTGAGACGGTATTCTTCTGAGGGCTCCTACTGTTCCTACAGCTACCTGTTGCTGACTTTAGGTCACTGCTTGCAGTGCTCCACTCAGCTTCACCTTCTGCTTCTGGCCTTGAACATTATTATATCATTAAGAGGGAATGGTCTTGGAAGAATTACCAATGTGTGTTGGAAGCCAGTAATGGAGGGAACACCACAGGCTCTTTTTTTTCTTAAGAAAACAGAATTGTGGAGCATGAGATGCCTTCTTACCCTCTTGCTAACTGGACCTTTTGCTGCAGAGGCCATAGCAAGCATTAGCTACCAATAAAGCTCCCCACAAATCCCTCATTTCCTGTTTAGGTAGTGTTGTATCTCATTTAAACTTTGATTGGGGAAGTTTTAATTTGCTTCAGCGGGAAGCGAGGAGGGAGTGCTGAGCTTGCTGATCAACTGCTATTAAGACTGAACCAACTGCGTCTCTTTTGCTACTTCCTGTGCTATTTATTGGATTACGAGGGCCATGACTGCCATGCTCCGCCCAGGCTGCCAAATGCCTTGAAATCTAGGCCCATTAATACCCCTATTAAAGTGATCTCTCTTTTTCTCGGTGTTCTATCATCATTCCTCCTCAAAAGTATCTCTGGTGCTAATTACAAATGGTTATTTTGGAGCCTTCAGAATCTGACAGTCTTTCTGGTCTGGGCCTCAAATTCTACATTTAAATTTGTAACCTGGGTGCTTCTTTGCTCTCTAAAATTTGAGGACCACTGCCCAGGGACCCTGCTAGGTATGTAATTAACTAATCTAAATGCATTCAAGCCAAATTCTCGAAAAGATAATACTTCCCTTCCCTAGCTCGTAATTGCATGTGTTCTTAGGAAAGAGTCTAAATCTGAAGTTACAATGCCGAATTGCTGCAGGGAGGGACAGGTACAGAGGAAATTGCCTACCTGTATTAGTTAAAAATGATCTGTAGTGTTTAAAGGTATGAATAGTATGTTCTGTGATAATCACATTTTTGTAAATGATCTTAAGTTCTGGGGAAACTTGTATTTCTTAAAGTGTTTTAGTTTTATTATGACTCTGATATAGACTGACTTACAGATTCATTGAAAGAAATGTCTCTGACCAAAAAAGAAAACAAACTCAACCCCCAAAATGGAATCAGTTGCCCACACATTGGATTAAAAATCCCATTAAAAATGTGGAGAGTGATAGTGAAAAAAAGTTGTTTTTGATTAAAAAAGATCATTTGAACAATGATCATACAATGTTAGAATTCACTGGGGCTGCTTTTCCAAGAAGGTATATTGAACAGCAGCAGAAAAAGTTGTTTCTTCACACTGTCTAGTTTAGGGCAGACCTATAGTTTAAAAAGACTGCTTTTACTTGGTGAGGAAAAAAAATTATTCTTCCTTTTCAATCTTTAGCCTCTGTTGAAGCACTTAAAATAATGTTTTGATTGTTTGAGCTTAAAAAAAATCAAGCAGCTGTTCGGCAAGAGTGATACTCAAGCAAAATAGATATATTAACAACTTATACTTTATGACACAAAAGAATTCTGCTCATTTCTAACTTTTCCTTATAATAAGAGATGAGCGGTTCATTGTTTAGAATGAGATGAGAATTGGAAATAGTCTTTTTACTGAGAGTTCACCTGTGTTCTGTTGTCATCTCTGGTCTGAAGATAGCTTAAGTCTGTTTACATGTCTCAGGTTTTTCATTTTCAAAATAGGGATTTTTCTTGCCATTATTGCTTAATAAGCTGTGGTTGTAGTTATTTCCATTTTTGACCATGACTTCAGCCATCTCATAATAGGAAGTTCAAAAATTCTAATTTCTGTCTCTACTAGACTATGAACTTAGTAAAGGACCAGAGAGTATTACAACTTGAAAAGTATGTATAAAAATGTTGATTGTGTTGTATTTTGTACTTTTAATGAGTTGAAATATTCTTACTTGAGCAGAGACAATAATTACTCAGTTATATTTCGTTATAGCATATTATGATGATTTGAATTGAGATGGATATCATTTTAATATAATATAGTTCCTAATTCTGTAATCAAGCCGTGTTTGTATTATTGTATGTAACATCCTTCAGCAAAGCCCAGTCCTTAGATAATTTAAAAAGTATTCAACCACCAAATATTAATTAGTGCTTTGATGTTCAGTCATCTTGCTAGTGGCACAGTGCTGTTAATTAGATAAACTATGGCTATTGAGTGAAATTTTATGTTTTGACTAACATTTTGAATAGTTCAGTAAACCTCAAGTAACTGGAGGGCTTAGGGAATGGAGTGTTTTTACTTAGTTCAGTTTTGTTATTAAGCAAGGGTTTGGTTGGAATTTATAAAATGTTCCAAAATATATTAGTATTCTTTATGAATTAAATTCAATTTTTCTTTGATTTAGTGTGTCTCAGTATATGTCATGGTCATCATTTAGTTGGAAAAATTATTTCTCTAACTGCTCCATTTTGGTCTTCCTATTCTCATTCTGTATCCTCTCCCTAAGTGATCAAAAGTGTTCTGTTATCTATCTAATGTTGATTTAGAATCAATATTTTCAGCTTAGATTTCTCTTTCCTCCTGAATTCCAGACGCATCTCAAAATACCTGCTAGATGTCTTCGCTTAGGTATTCCACAGGCATTTCAAATTCAAACTCATTAAGCCCATCTCACTCCCAGACCTGCTTTCCTTCCAGGGATCTGATTCAGTCAGTGCACCACCTACCACCTAAGGGAAAGAACTGGGACTCTTTCTTGAATCTTTTCTCTCAACTATCCCTTCCGTACCAAGATCAGCCAGTTGTTATAATGAGTATAACTGCACTATCAAAATGTCTTTTGAATCTGTCCCTCACTGCCTTTCTGCCAATCTTTGGATCTGTTCAGCATTATTTTGTCTTTCCTGAATTACTGTAAGAACTTTTTAACTGGTCTTCATCCAGTCGGGTTAGATCTGTAGTCTCCATTGGAAGCCAGAATGCAAATCTGATCACTTTCAAAACCCTTTTGAGCCCTCCAGCTACACAGCCTCTTGTCTTTATCAGTTGTAGTTCTCCCAGTACCCTTCCTCTACCTCTACATTTCAGTTTAACAAAAGTTCTTCAATTACTAGACCTTCTCTTAGCTTCAGGCTTTTGTACATACTGTTCCCTTTACCTCCTCCTTTTGCTAAGATAGCTTCTGTTCTTCCTTTTACAGACTTCTTAGATGTTACTTTCTCAACTTGTATCTGCAGTGAAGTACCTTATTAACCAGAACTCTGTGTGTAAACTGGAAATCTCATTTATATCCCTGAAACATTTGATTGTCTTTGTAGAAGCCCCTGCAGTTTATTGACTCTTCTGTACTTACATTCCTGTACTTGATGCTTTCTGTTCCCAAACCTGTTCTTCCACTGGTCCCCTATCTTCTTGGATTTTCCATTGTGACCTCAGGAGCACACATGCCATAGTAAACAAATTGACCTAAACCTTTAACCTGTTATTTCCTTTACTACAGTCTGTAGAATAAGGTGTTAAGAAGTGTTCCCAGGGAAAAGAAATTTGTGGTCAAAGAGTTGGGAAACCCTGAGTTAATAGCTTCCCCACTACAGTGTGCATTGTGAATCTCCAGGGTGGGTGTGGCGAGTGGATACAGTGTGGATCAATTTCCGTGCCTATCTTATATGATGTTAACACCTGTACAGGTTAGTGCTTCCACCAACTAGTTTTAAAGGAAACTTGGCTTAAAAACAAACAAACAAACAAACAACCTCTTTGGATGGATGCTGTGTTTTTCTCCACCCTACAAGGCTCAGGGTATGGAGAGTGCTGGTTGCCCCACTTCTGCAGAGCCAATCTTAGGTTACTGCTTCTCCATCCTCATGTAAATATTCCTGCTTCTTTGAGGTTCATGAAATTTGGCTGTACCAGATATGGCAAGGTAGGCTTTTTTCTCATTTGCTGTCTCTATTCACTGGCTGTGGCTACCTTTAGTGCCATCTTGGAAAGGAATCCAAGACTGTGTTCTGGTTATCAGGAACACAGGTATTAGTTTATTAGTGATTACTCCTGAGGGACTCAGGATTATATACCACATATTACTTACCACCTCTGTACTCTTTTGTCTTCTGCTGTTTGCCCCTTGTCATTCTAAATCTCATAGTTGAACTTCCATATTCTTTAAAGAGCTCTCCACTCCCATCAGCTCTTAGGATAATCCTAAGTGACTTCAAGTGTCCATCTAGAAGACAGAAAACATTAAAAGCCTTACAGTTTTGTAAATTTCCTGAGCTCCAGTGACTTTCATCTCCAAGCTACTTGATGTACTTGCTTATATGGCCACAGCTGAGACCTCCTCAAGTCCTAAATCTCATAGTCCTCCCATTCTTCCATTTCTCTCCTTTCATTGCAGTTGTTCACCATTTTCATATCTAATATTCCTTGAAACTGTCATATTTTCCCAGCCCCTTCAGTTATCTCAACATTTTTTCATTTTCTACTTAACCTGGATCTAGGAGCTATTCTCACTAGTGTATTCTGTTCCCTCTTCCACCCTTATTCTTCCACTGACTCAACCCAGCAAAACTTCAGCTTATGGTCAATATGGTCCTCTCTTGCTGGTTCCCACATTTGGGGAGCTGAGCACCGCTGAAGGCAATGCTAACACCTCACAGAGTGTTACACTACAACACTACAAATTCAGGCTCTCCAACCTGTGCTGGGCTGGGCCTTCACTTGTATCTGTTCATTTTTCAATGCTTCCTCTCATCTCCCTCACCAGCAATGCCTAGTCTATACTAGCTTTCTGAAACACTCTCCTTTCATCACTATCCTCTCACTATCTGCAGCCCATCTTGCCTATACCTGCATCAGAAAATCTTGTGATCATCAGATTTTGTCTTCCTTAATTTACGGTCCCATTTGAAAAACCTGTCTAAATTTTATATTCATCCTCGAAGGCCTTTACGCAGATTGCAAGGGGCAAGGTGTTTATTGTGTTCAAATCCATCTTCCTGTGCTGATGCCACATCTCCTCCCAACCCCTTTAAGATATTGCTTCATCAGTCACTTTTCTCTGTGGTATTTTCAACTTTTCCCTCTCTCCAACCCCTTTTTCTCAGCTTAAACATACATTCAGATAGCTCCCTTTCTTAGGAAGAACAGTATCCTCCTTAAGCCTGTGTGCTGCTTCTGTTACCAATTTTTATCTGTTTTTCAATCAAATTTAAAAAAAAGTGGGCTATAAAGTTTTTACTTATTTCCTCACTTGTGGTTTTCTTCTCAATCCACTACAACCTAGCTTCTCTCTTCATTGTCACTGACACTGCTTGCTAAGGGGTCAATGACTGCTTCATTTTCAAGCTCCATGAATGTTTTCAGTCCTTTTCTTAATGTGCTTCTCTTTTGACATTGTTGGTTCTTTGTTAGTTATTTTCTACTCCCTTAAAACCTTCATCCTTGGGCTCAGCGGCACTGCTGTTGCTAGGATCTCCTAATGCCTGACTCCTTATTCTTTTGCTCTTTTGTTCCTTCCTCTTCCTCTGTAGGTTCTTTAAATGCTGCTCCTCTGAATGTTTCTTTTTCAGCCCACTGCTCTTCTCACTATGCTCAGAGGTTTGTAACTTTTTGGTTAAGACCCCTCAAACAATCTGTTGAAAATGACAGAATCTACCTTCCCAACATATAGATAGGGATGTACATTCAAAATTTAGTGTAAACTTTCATGGTCCATCAGAAACCATATTAAGAATCTGCCATATGCATTCTAGCTGAGTGATATTCATCCTCATGGCTTCATTTGTCTCTTTTGAACAGATGGCTTCCATGTCTCCTAAGTTGATCTTGGCTTCTCTTCATAACTTAAGATGTGTATTCCTTTTGCTCCCTTTCATTGCTTGGGTTCAGGTCCTCATGACCTCTCATCCAGACCACTGCAACAGTTTCTAACTCTTCTCCCTGCCCTCAGGCTGTGCCCTTCAGATCCATCCTCCACAGAATCAACAATAATTTACTATTCTGACCTTTTCAGCTCCAAGGTCTGATTCTCAGTTTCTTATGGAAATGGTCCAAACTCTGGCATGGCATACAAGTCTCCTTTCAGGAAGTTAATTACTATTCTATCTTATATCTTTAGAGGCCCTTCCCATTATTTATGCTCCACTAGTGAGTGCAGACAGGTTTATCTTGCATGGGATTTGACTGTCTACATTCTGTGCATCATGTTGGTGACATCAAACTAACAGTTCTCTACCCCCTTACTTACCTTTGTTCACACCATCCTCCCTACTTGGACCACTGTTTAGCCCCAGTGCTTCACTAATGGACAGTTTGCCTTGCAACAACTCCTACTTTCCTTAAAGATTTATCTCCACCCCTACCCCAGACACTTTCCCCTACCATCTGCTCTTCATAAGGGACTCTTCTTGTGCCTACTATAATCTGTGCAGAGCTCCATTGTTTGTACTTTAACTAGAAGTTCTCTTTCCCAGTGCTATCAGAATCGAGAGTTGAGCCATTAACTGAAAATTTTGATTAAGGCCAGTGTTAAAAAAATAATACCTGCATATTTGAAACATTTTATTTCTACTTAAAAGATACAAACATATTCATTTGCCAATTTTCTCATGTATGGCCAAGGGATTTTCTTTGAGTGTGGGTACTTGATTGGAATTCATTGTTCATTCTTAATTACACTGAACCTGGAATGCATCCTCTAAATTTCTAGTTTTGGTTCAAAAGAAAACTCAAGGCACTTGTGCAGCTGTCTGAGTGTGGAATCCTAGATCTGTATGATTTTTTTCCCTCAGTCTTTTCAGTTGCATTGTCTATAAGTAATTCAGTAGTATGTTTTCCTTATGAAGACTTACCTTTATAGTCTTTCCAACTTTTTATAAAGTTCACACCATAGAAATAACAGTTTTCTTTCTTTTTACTTACATTTTGTTGGTTTGGTTTGTGTTGCATTTAGTTATAAGTATATATTTATAATACATGAATGTGGTTTGTGAACATACACTCAGCCGATGGGAGCAGAGGTGTTTCATAATCAGAATGCTGTAGACATTACTTTTTACAGAGAGAATGGACACTGTGTCGATTAATCTGGCAAGTTGAATGGAGGTTGATTAAGAGAGTTTCTATTGTAATTATTATTATTGCTTATTTCCTTTCATTGCAAGATGAGTACTTACAGTTCTTTCCTGGCAAGGACTATATCTTTTTTCATTTCTTCTATAGCTAACCTTTACCTACGTACAGTGCCTACTAGTAGATATTTAGTATGTAATTGTTGGATGAATGAACAAATTCTTATATAGGTCATACTAAATTTGAATAATCAGAAGGAACACTGGACTGAGAATCAGCTTGCATGGACAGATCATTGGTCCTGGAGCCAAACTGGGGTTTGAATTTTCCTCACTTTCATTCTTCAGCAGATTATTTTCTCTTTTTCATTTGAGGAATGAGAAAAACAACAACCTTTGAGTTTTGTGAGGATTAAATGGGAAGGGGAAGTGTGTAGCATTAAGTACTTGACATAGTAAAACAGTTAACAAGTGCTAAGCGTTCTGATGATGCTTATCACTAATGAGGAGAATGTGGGAATTCACTTGGACCAACTTTTCTCATCAATACATAATCTATGAGTTTCCTTCCAGCTGCTCTAAAATTCTCTTTTTATAAACAATGTTTTATGTTTTGGACAGATTTATATAACAGGTATATGAGTAATCTTTGATTTGTCACATTTGTAAACTCAATAAAGTAGGTACTTAATTAGGTGATCATAACCTTACACCTTGCAAAACAAATACTTTCAGGCTTTAGAACATCATTTGTTAGTGAGTTGAATTCTAATAAAATGTGAAGAACAGCCCAATTCTACTAGTCACTGTCATGCTATCTATGTGAGAGCTAAGGTAGGAGATAGAGAAGGAAGTTCTGAGGAGGTTGTTTGGAAGTATTAGCTTAGGAGAAGTAGTATAATACTAATTAATAATTATTGAAACTGAATTTATGGACAAACTAAACTTTTTGAACCATAGGTATGTATTTGTTACAAATCTAAGTTTGGAGTTGATACATTTTCTTCCTGATTAAAAAATGGGGATAGGGTGAGAAAGATAGAAACAAAACACTTTTTTGGGGAATGGCTCTGAGGTTATTTTCCAGTCTACATCCCAAATTTTGGTTTGTTTAAAGAAATAAGTGAATTAGCAGAATGCCTTTCAGTATTCATTCCACAGCTGATACTAATACTTAGTTTTTATATTTCATTTATCATTTAGTATGGAAGAAGATGAATTCTTTGGAGAAAAAACATTCCAGCATGATTGTGCAGAATTCATTAAACATTCACAGCAGATAGGAGATGGTTGGGAATGGAGAACTTCAAAGGTAAGAATTTTATTTCCTACTTTAATGGAGGGCTTTTTTTTTCCCATGTAAAACCTCAGTAATTGAAAGTAATATATGAAAGCTAGTTTGATTTAGTAAAAAGCTTAAATTGAAGAATGTTTTAAAACAGATGTCCATTTTATTACTTCAACTTATATATACCCATTATAATTAGGCTAATGAAGTATTATCTAGAAAAGTCCTTAGGTGACCTGCTTTAATTTAATAGATAAGAGTGCTTAGCATATTAATTATTTGAATGTAAACAGATGCTTCTATGGTGCTTCGAGCCATTTGTTTACACTATTAATCTTCTTAGGAAACTACTATTGTTCAGATAGTGGAAAGATAATCCTGAAACCAAACCATAGTCAATCAATCACAAATTCTGAAATATTGAGGACTGTATTAATTGGGGACTTCTTAATAATATAAACACATTCCAAAACATTCTTTCTTTTGGTTATATTCAATAATTAAATTATTATTCAGTAATAATAATGTAAAAGGTCTTTCTACTCATTTATTTCCACACATACATTTAGTGAGGTTCTCTGCCAAAAGCTCTTTAAGAGTCACTTGAAGTCCCTTTCTTAGAGAATAAGTAAGTTTTCTGTGCTTAGCATCTTATCTGATTCCTGAAATAATGGTGAGTCCTGAATCTATGCTGATTAGCTCTGTTTCCTATATGAGGTCTGAGAAATGTGAATAGTTTTGAGCTGATTCCTATGATTGGCCAGGGAACTAGAGGCCAGGGAACTAGAGGCCAGGGAAATGCAGGTCTTGATCAGGTCTAGATTGTCACTGGGGAGAGAAGCCATGATTTCCTCTTGAGTCACCTGCCAGCTAAGCTTTGACAAGGGGACTCATATGACGGTTCAAAGGTGTAGAGTCAATTTCTAGTGGTGGATTCTTCTCCATTCTAAGTTAGTGATGAGAGAGTCATAAACCCTTGAAGTGTCTTTTGCTCCAGGATAACATGGCCTTACTAGTGCCTTTTATTAATTTTGTTCCTGAGTATTTTATGTTTGTTTGCTATTATGTTTGAATTTTTATTCATTTTATTTCTTCTATGATTATTATTGACATATAAAAGAACTGCTAATTTTTGACTTAATTTAGTGACCATTCAATCATCTTACTGGATTCTCCTTTTAGTTTTCATAGTTTTTCAGTGATTTCTCTTGTGTCTCCTAGGTAGAGTGAGATTATCTGCAAATGAGGAGGTTTTTGTTGGTTTCTTGGTAATATTTCTCTGTATTATTTAATGGATTGAGTAGGAAAATCTTAATAGTAATAACAGCTCTCTTTGTTCTTTCTGGCTTTAATGTCAATGCTTCTAATATATAATGATTAAAATGCTGCTTGTTTATTCATTGGATATGTATAGGTTTCTGACTCCTTTTGTCCTGTAATAATTTGTGTGATTATTCCATGGGAACTTTCCCTTTTCCCCAGGTTAAAGGGAAAAAAAAAAGAATTTTTCTTTTATCTTAAGCTGGAGGCAGGATAATAGAGATTCCTGTTAATATTTCAGTGACCTAGTAGAATGGGGGAGGGGAAGATTAGGGATGGAGTGGGAAGGGTGTGCTTGTGTGTGTGTGTGTGTGTGTGTGTGTGTGTGTTGGAGGGCCCTGGGGAAGATTTCCAGGAGGGAAATTATATCTGGCAGAAATTTCTTCAGTGAATTTGTTGAAACTAGTGCCCTAAGAACCAGTTTCCAGGATTTGTTTTTATTCTTGGCCCGGCTTCTACTTCTGGGATGGGTATGGCTTAAGTCTAGTTTCTTGTTTGCTGCCACTTCCTGCTGAGTTAGTAAAGTTCCCTACCCTTTGGAGTGAGAATTGCACCTCTAATTAAGGACTTTTCTCTTTAATGTAAGGGTGAGCCTGTAGATAGTATCAACATAAAACAAAACATTCTTCAGAGAAATCTCTATAGCCTCAGGGCAAGTACTACAAACTCAAAACTCTGTGTAGACCTGGTATGGCAGTGTAAATGAGTCAAACTGCCAGGAGCAAAATGATATGGACACTGAGTCTTGGGGCCTGTGGCTGACCAGAGTGCTTGGCCTGAGACCAGGTTGGAAACATGGGCCCAGGGTTACAGATCTTACAAGAAAAGTAAAAAAGATTTGAGGGGAGAAATCTCTGAATTTTTAAATGTTGGCAACTAATTTAAAAAGATGTTTTTCAAACATAGTGAGGACCAAACCCAACATGCCAGTGATGCATAATATGTGGGTTTTGTGTGGCCAGTGGATGACTTCTGGGATTGGTTGTCTACATGGTGTGACTGTGGTTTCTCACCCAGTCCTGCCTCGATGCATGCTGTTGATCTGAATTAGGAAAAGGGGCTCCAGGCAAGGAAATCCCTCTCTTCTGTATTTTGAAATGTTAGTATTCTTGCTACTTAATTTCTGTAGTCTTGTACCATATTTACGAAGGAAATTGTGAATCAGTCACTGGGTTGTTTCCTTTAAACCTTCCATCTGTATTACATCTCAGTCTTTTTGTGGGACTGTTTGGAGACAATACTTAGACTGTTGTTTTACTTTTTAGGCTCTAGAAATTTATTTTTATAGTAAGAATAGTTTTATTGATAGATAATTGACAAATAATAAACTGTACATATTTAAAATGTATAATTGAGTAAGTTTTGACATTATTTATGGACCTTGAACCTTCACTGCAGTCATGAGAGTGAACATGTCCATCATCCCCAAAAGTTCCTTGTATAACTTTGTAATGTCTCCCTCTGCCTTTTCCTGTGCCTTATTTTTAAAAAGGACCTCATGTAGCCTTATATATAGAGACTTTTTAAAGAGTACATATATTGTCACTCATAGCTTCAGCCTAGTCTTTAATCACTTAGACACCACCCATTTTATTTTTTAATTCTTAGAGAATTGTGACAGTATTTAGAGGATTGGTATAATTCAGCTTTTTAAGTAAGGCAAAATACCATTTTTTTTCTGTGAAGTTGATGAGGTAAGCAGTGTGAATTAATGAAACATGTAAATAATTTAAAATTTTTTAAAGAAAGAAGCTTCTTAAAGTAGTTAAAATAATCCTAATTTTTATATCTGAAAGTATGCATATCAAGGAGAATATTTCTAAATCAATATTTTTCAACAGGGCTTGATAGAGTTGGCATCTGGGCAGGACAGTTCTTGTTCTCCTACCCCACTATCATCAAGCCCCTCAGAAAGGTGGTACATTCTTGTTGAGAGCCATTGTTTAACACGATGATCTGATATTAAAGATAATGGTTAAGAGCATGGACTTCAAAGTTAGATAGACCTGAGTACAAATCCTCGCTCTACCATTTGCTAGCTGGATTTTGACAAATGACTTAATGTCTCTAAATTTTATTTTCTGTATCTATAAAATAGGAATAACAATAATACCCACCTAACATGGTTGTTGTATAGGTTAAATGAGGTTTGCATTAAAAAAGTTTAGCACAGTTTCTTGCACGTGGATACATATAATTTTTAGTTAGTTGTCTGAAATTTTCACTGTCTTTTTGTTACAGAAATAATGCTATAAGTGAAATTGTAGTTAGATTTTCAGAAAACTCTATGAAAATCTAGTAGCACTAAATATACCATACTGGTCTGTAGTGTATTATTCTGAATTGTCTACAGTAAGAAAGGGGAGCAGAAGATGGTAAATAACAATGAATGCAGTTGTTTGAAACACATTATAGGATTACCTTGTTTTACTGAACTTTTTAGATATTGCGTTTTTAACAGATTGAAGGTTTGTGTTAACCTTGTATTGAACAAATCTATCAGTGCCATTTTTCCAACAGCATTTGCTCACTTTGTGTCTCTGTGTCTCATTTTGGTAATTCTAGCAGTATTTTAAACTTTTTCATTATTGTTATATTTGTTATGGTGGTCTGTGATCAGTGATCTTTGACATTAGTATTGTAATTGTTTTGGGGTACCACGGACCTCTCCCATTAAGACAGCTAACTTAATAAATGTATGTGTTCTGACAGCTCCACCAACTGGCTGTTCTCACATCTTTGTCCCTCTCCTTAGGCCTCTCTATTTCCTGAGACACAACAGTATTGAAGTTAGGCCAATTAATAACCCTACAGTGGCCTCTAAGTGTTCAAGTGAAAGGAAGAGTTACATGTTCCTCACATTAAATCAGAAGCTGGAAATGATTAAGCTTAGTGACAAAGGCATGTCAAAAACTGAGAGAGGTCAAAAGCTAGGTCTCTTGTGCCAAACAGTCAGATTGTGGATGCAAAGGAAAAGTTCTTGAAGGAAATTAAGTGTGCTACTCTAGTGAGTACATGAACAATAAGAAAGTGAAACATCTTTATCATAGATAAGGAGAAAGGTTTAGAGGTCTGGATGAAAAATCAAACCAGTCAGAACTTCCCTAATCCAAAGCAAGGCCCTAACTCTTCAATTCACTGAAGGCTGACAAAGGTGAGGAAGTTGCAGAAGAAAAGTTTGAAGTTGGCAGAGGTTGGTTCATGAGATTGAAGGAAAGCTGCTGTCTCCATAACATAAAGTGCAAGGTGAAGCAGCAAGTGCTGATGTAGAAGCTGCAGCAAGTTGTCCAGAAGATCTAGCTGAAATCATTAATGAAGGCGGCTATACTACACAACAAGTTTTCAGTGTAGATAAAACAGCCTTCTTTTGGAAGAAGATGCCATCTAGGACTTCCATAGCTGAAGAGGAGAAGTCAACTCCTGACTTCAAAACTTCAAAGGACAGGCTAACTCTCTTGTGAGGGGCTAATGTAGCTGCTGACTTTAAGTTGAAGCCAATGCTCACTTATCATTCTGAAAATCTTAGGGTCCTTTAGAATGATGCTGAATCTACTCTGCCTGTGTTCTATAAATGGAGCAACAAAGCACATCTATTTTTAACATGGTTTACTGACTATATTAAGCCCATTGTTGAAACCTACTTTTTAGGGGAAAAGATTCCTGTCAAAATATTACTGCTCATTAATATTTTGGTCACCCTGGATGGTCACCCAGGATGGAGATGTACAATGATATTAATATTGTTTTCATGCTTACTAACACAATATCCATCCTGCAGCCCATGGATCAAAGAGTAATTTCAACTTTCAAGTCTTATTCTTTAAGAAATACATTTCAGAAGGCTAAAGCTGCCAAAGATAGTGATTCCTCTGACTGGATATTGGCAAAGTCAATTGAAAGCCTTCTGAAAAGGATTCATAATTCTAGATGCCATTAAGAACATTTGTAATTCATGGGAAGAAATCAAAATATCAACATTAACAGGAGTCTGGAAAAAGTTGATTCTAATCCTCATGCCTCAATTTGCCTTCTAAAATTTTTTCTTTTGTTTTTGTGTTTTTGTCATTAGATATGTGTCCATTAGTTCTGTGATTTCACCTTTCACAGGTTACTGATAAAATAATTTCGCATAGGTTTTCAACTTTCTGCTCTTACTTTAGTATAGCAGAAACAGGAAGAGAAAACATTCAGATACTGAAAACAAAATATTCTACTAATCTTGAGATTAGATTTTATACATTTAGTACTAGATTATTTTATATGTTATTCTTAAAGAAGAATTAAAAGACCTCTCCTCCCTTTCCCAGCCCCCATTAATCCCTGTCTCTTCAGTTAAACCTACTTGATTGTATTTTGAAATTTCATAGCAACATACTAGAAATATTTTGATTACTTTACATAAGCTTAGGAACTGCTTATTGAAAGGGCTTATTTCCTAATTTATATAGAGTAAAATTATTAAATTTTATTTTATTCTTAGAAATTAAAACAATTAAAATTTTTTTGATTCTGATTTTTAAATTCCTTTTTAATTCCTTCCTTTCAGTAGTCTTTCTCTCTGATTAATTCACATTGATTTTCTTAAAACCCTTCTCCATTATCCTAATTACATCAAATTCATATTTTTAAGATAGATTTAAAATATTTCCATATTTTCTTCATTCTATCTTTTAATACTGCCTTGTTAGAAAACCCACCCTACAGTTCCCATGAATCCTACTGCCCTGCTGAATTTCACACCTTGTTTTTTTGCACAGCTATCTTTATTATGATTATGTCTTATTATGAAAAATTTTAAGCATACAAGAATAAATAGAATAGTATAATGAATTCCCATGTACCTATTACCTTGCTCCCGCAATTAACAACTCACAGCCAGGAATACACTGTTTTAAAGCATATATGGCATATATGAAGTAACATAATATAGCTTAATTTAATTAAGTTGGCTTTCTTTTTTTCCCCTTATGTCTTAAAATTATGAGTTCTTCAAGTGCACCATATATTTATTTATCATTTATATTAAAATTAATGAATGAACTCAGGAAGACTCTAGAAACATCAAGTAGTATTTCTACATATTTTTATTTATTTTAAAAATTATAATAAAATACATATCATAACAAAATTTACCATCTTAACCAATTTTAAGTGTGTAGTTCAGTAGACTTAAGTAGATTCACATTATTGTTCAGCGAAAGAACTCTTTTCATCTTGCAAAATTGAAGCTCTATAGCCATTAAACGCTAACTTCTCTTTCTCCCCTCCCCAGCCCCTGGCAACCACTTTACTTTCTGTCTGTATGAATTTGACCACTCTAAGGACCTCATATGAGTGAAATCATACAGTATTTATCCTTTTGTGACTGCCTTATTTCACTTACTATGATGTCTTACAACTTCACCCATTATTTCTACAAATTTTGAGTCAGGATTTTTTGAAGTAGGGAACTAAACAGAGAATTGGGGGTGAATTTCTGTTAGATGATGACATCTTGAACTACATAGCCTCATTCTGTTAAGAGATTTCACTTCTTTGATTTCTAAAGTACAACATTATTAAAGAAGATTAAAAATGCTTTTCAAGTATGTCTGATAATTTGCTGATATAAACCCAATTGGATATTTCTATCAGAAACATAGTCAAATTAGAGAATAAATAATGGAATTAATATCTTACATACAGTTACTTTACTTTGCCTATCCATTCATTTTTGTGAAATTTGTACATTTAATATTTGGAAGTAAGAATTTTTATTTGAAAGGTGAAATATTAAATATCCACTTAAATTTTTTAATCTCTATATGAACAATATGTTTAGATATATTCTTTGCTAAAATTTACTGACAGTTTTAAGGTTTACTGAAAGGATAGATATTTCCCATAGGTTTCTTAAGTATAATATTGCTTTATGTGAGTAACAAATATATTTGTTGGTTTGAAATACTTAATTTTTGCCTAATTTTTATTCTTCTTCCTCCAACTTACTAAAATTTTTTTTTAATATATCCTTGTATTAATCCTTTTTAGGATGGTTGTGAGCCTCTTACTGCTATTAGTTTTAGTGTAATATTGTATTTGTTTCATTCATCTACTGTGAGTTAATGAAATATCATTTCTGGCCCCAAACGTCACTAGATAAAAATTATATATATTGCATTCACATGGTCTCTTAATTAGACTAGAGTTTTTTTTGTTTTTTTTTGTTTGTTTGTTTTTTTTAGTTTATCTTTGGAGATTAGGAGAAAAATGCATTTGGAGCAGCATGCTGTGTTTTTGTAATAAACATTGAATCATAGTCAGTTACCTAGATTTTTCATTCATAATTTTTTTGTGTGTTATGATATGATCTGTCATTTAAGCATATGCAAATCTTAAGCAATCATTTCAAGAACAGGTTGTATCACTTGTGAATTAAATATTTTTGAATATCATTTTTAAAGATTATCAAGAGTATCAGAGAAAGGAAAGCTGTAATACTTTACAAATTTATCAGTTGAGTTTAAATAATGATAGTAGTTGTGCACTTTTACCAACTAAAAGCACATTTTTGCCTAATGGGGTGATGTTTGGGTTCATCAGGCAGGCTGGCAGGCTGTATTTCAAAAAACTTTGTAGGGAGTTAACACTGTTAAGTTTATGAAGCACAGAATTTGACCCTCAGATTCAGATAGAATGGAATGGAGCTGTCTCTCAAAGAGGGATCCACATCATGCAGTGTCAAAGAATATGTATATATATTCTTCAACAGTGATGTCCTGAAATAAATATATCAAAATCTAATTTATCAATTTATAATGAATAAAATTGTTAAATGAACTGGAATGCTCCTGTCATCATGATATTCATTTTTGTTTTTGTAGGTAGACAAATAACACTCATGTGAACATAGAATGAGTATAAATTCTCATGTGCAATCGTATGAATGAAATATTTCATAGCATAATATAAGAGTGGCATCATACATCTTGCTCTGCAGTAGGGGTAGTCTTATCTTTGAGGCCAAGTTGTTTAAAGTTTGTAGAGTAAGAATCTCTTTCTCGAATAGCGTAATGGGCAATGCCAATATTTCCTCCACTGATCTTTTTTTTTTCATTTCGAATAACTGACCAGTCTCTTTTGGTTGCTGTCAGATTATAGTGAAATCTTGCAGACTGGAGAGCTATTCTTTCTCTTAAGGGTGATTTGCCTATCTGCTCTGATCTATTATGAGTTAATTTTATGCTTGAACTTGAAAAATGCTTATTTCCAAAGCCTTGGATAAGGCCTCCAATTATAGACAACATTACCATGATCTTGAATGTTTGTAGAAATAGAAAAAAGTCATCAAAAATACAGCTATGTTGTTTTGGTGAATTTCCTTCATATGTAGGCTTTCATTTTTAGGTACACTTAAATAAGTGTTGCTGTATTTCCCATTTGGGATTTCAATGGTTGTTCTTTTAAATTTATAATATTGGAGTGACATTTCATATCTACAACATTGTCTTCCCTTTTAGGATTACAATAGGTGTTCACTTTAAAGATTGATTCTGCTGGGTATATTTGTAACTGGTTACCTAAATGAACTATCTTACTGCTTCTTGTGCTTTTAAAAATAATTCTTGGTGCTTTCCATGTCATCTGACATAGCGAAAATATGGTTTCTTTTCCAATATTTATGGCTTCATTTTGGTCATATTGTATTAGTGACAATTCCCAGAACAAATTGGTCACTATAGCAGCAATTGCATGTATTCTTGCTTTACAGAATTCTTTTTAGCTCATGACACTTTGTAAGTACATAGGGCAGTCTTATTTTCTTCATTTTGTATCAAGATAGCTTAAATAAATGAATAAACTTAGGCACCAAGACAACAATTGACTTGCCCCAAGTTTGAGCTACAACTGGAGCAAGAACCCAGGTCTTTGGACCACTAGAGTCTTGTATTTCCATATATTTCTTATCTTTTTCTAAATAATAGCCTTTATACAAAGTTTGATCACGTAAGTGATCTCACAGATTAGAGTTCTGTAACCTTGAGCTCAATATGATCAAAATTGAGCTCATCATCTTTCAGTCAGTTGAATTCTTTGTTGTAGTAGATGGTCCTACCATCCTTCTGGCTCAGGCCATGAACCTGAAGGCTTTTACATTCCTCTGTATTCTCAATATGTAGACCTGATGGATCATTATATCAGTTTATTCCACCTTTAAAAATCTGTCTAATTGGCTTTCTCTGCCTCCTCTGCCCTCCTTTCCCATTGCCACTGACTTGGCCCAGGCTGTTGTTTCTGCTCTCTGTCTCTGATCTTGCTCTCTGCCAACCTGCCTTCTACACTGCCAAAGTGATCTTATAAAACACAATTCCAATCCATTACTCCCTGGTTAAAATCCTTTAGTAATTCTCCATTATTTCAGGATACAATCAGTCTCCTTAGCTAAGCATATACAGTTCATGCCTATAAAAGATGTACTCTTTTTAGTCTGGCTTCATTTGCTCAACATTTATTTATGCATAACTTTGTGGTCAGAGGTTATTCTGGAACACCTGAGCATGATGGATATAGTAATACTTCCCCCCTTCTTGAGGATCTGTATGTGGGTTCGGGAGCACATTCAAAGTTCAGGCAGGTTTCTAGTCTGCCTTGCCTTCTAGTTTCTCCCATGTCCTCTGTTTGTGTGAGCAGCTCCACCATCAGCCCAGGATGTGAGAACAGTATGGTTTTCTCGAGGCACGTGGGTGGGAGGCAGCCAGGGTTGTTTGTAGACTTCAAGCTGCTCTGTGATCTCTCATTTCCAGAATCTACTTATTACCTTTACGGTTTTGTTGTCAGGAGGTTGCTTGTCCCAACTGGGATGGCTACCTCAGACTTGCTCCTGAGATTGCTACTTTTGCTGGCGATGCTGCTGGACTGCATATTTTCATCTTTGGCGCCAAGTTAGTTGGGCCTCTCTGGTGTTGAAGCTGTCCAAGCCTGTGGTCCAGGGGAACCCTCACCCTGACCACCTGACCACAGGGGAGGGATGGCAGTAGCCCCAGGCAGGAGTGCCACAGAGTCCCACTGTTCTTACCTTAATTTCGACAGTGTTTCATGAATAAGTGCTTCTTACTATGTTATTTGACTTTGGTTGATTGCCAGATTCCTGAAATGGTTGTTTTTAACAATTCTGAACAGTTTCAAAGTTGTTTTTTGGAGAAGATTTGAAGTCCTGCCTCCTGAGGCCACAGGGTGGTTTTAATTTGCATTCCTAAAAACTATTACATTTGAGCACTTTTTCATACATTTATTAGTTTTTTTGTACCTTCCTTTGTGATTTGTTTGGTTGAGTCTTTTGCCCATAATCACTACATGTTTTTTTGAGATTAAATTTAAGTATTATCTCCTTCAGTTAAGGCAACCCTGACCCATAAGTTTGGCTTAGCCCCTTCTCTGTATTTCCACATAATTGATGCACAATTTTGTATGGTGATTATCTGTATACTTGCTTCAATGCCCATAGTCATCTGAAAGCTCCTTGACTGCAGGAATTTTGTTTCTATATGCTTGTTTCTAGATCCTTGGTGCTTAGTATACATAGTAAGCACTCTAAAGGCTTTCTTTAATTGAATTTAAATCATATAAACTGGAGTTCTGCCAGGTTTTTTATTTGTGTAAATACATTTCATTGTGTTCCATTGTATAATATATTATTTGAAATAAGTGGGTCATTGACTAGAATTTAAAACCCTATTTGTTTTAGAAGAATTTTCATTAAATAGTAAAATTCCTTTTTAGTAGAATGAATCACTGGGTCCAGTATTATTATGTAATGTCATCAGTGACCTCTAAGCTTATTGCTGCTAAACTCATTGGTAAATTATTTGATCTTTTAGTAATATTTGACAGGATTGATCATTCTTTTCTCCTTGATATGCTTTCTTAATTTGGTGCCCTTACTCTCTTAGTTTACCACCTACATTACTCTTCACTCCTTTTTAGTCTCCTTTCTTCCACAACCTCATAATATTAGTTCCCAGGCCATCCTATGTGTTATTCTCTTCTCTAGCTAATCTTATAACCCTGGAGGTCATCATTTAAATTACATCAAATGACGGTTTCTCCTAAATGTGTACCTCCTGTCCGGACTTCTCTCTTGTACTCCAGATTCATAAGGCCAATTTTTTACTTGACATTTCTACTTTGGTATCTCCACTTAGTCTCAACGTGTCCAAAACTAAGTTCCAAACCTCCTACTCCTAGATTTGCTCACCCACTGTCACCTAAACTAACCTTCTCCTCTCAACTGATGGCAGCTCCATCTTTTCAGTTGTTTAAGGTACTGGAGTTATCCTTGACTTCTCTATTTCTCTCACACCCCACATCCATTCCCTTAGGACATCCTATTGCCTCCACCTTCTTAGTACCTAGAATCAGACCATTTCTCATCATGTCCTCTGCTACCACCCTGGTGTAAACCATCTGCTCTTACTATGATTACCTTCATAACCATCTGCTTGCTTCCATCCTTGCCATCCTATAGTGTAACCCTTTTAAAATGGAGTCACATTGTATCACTTCTCAATTCAAAGTAAAAGCCAAAGCATTTACAATGGCTTGTAAACTATAATTTGCTCCTTTCCCACCCCTCTTATTCCTCTGACATCACCTCCTATTTTCCTTCCTTTCATTTGCAACAGTCTAGGCACACTGACTTCCTTACTGTTCCTCAAATACACCAACACTCCCTCTGAATTGGCTGGCCCCTCTGTCTAGATCACTCTTCTTCCAGATATGGCTAACACCTTCCTCCAACCCCCATCCTCTCATCCTCTGTCCTCCCATCCCATGTGTTTATTAACATGTCACCTTCTTACTGGGGCCTCCCTGACCACCCTATTCAACATGTCTAACCACTTGGTCCCTCTACCTGCAATCTCACTCCTGATTTCCCTTATCTTCCTCTACATTTTCTTTTTCTCATACTATTCACCTTCTAACATGCTTTATAATTACTTATTTATTATATTTATTGTTTAGTGTCTCTCCCCACTCAATCTATGAGGGCAGAAATCTTTGTTTTGTTTGTTGACATGCCCAAAGCAACTAGAATATCACTGAGTGTAAAGTAGGTACACAAACGAATATTTGTTAAATGAATGATTGAATATATGATTTTCTAGAAAAAAGAAAAATCCATAATTTATCTGAAGAATTTTATTAGACAAATGTTTTATTTGAAAAAATATGAGAAATTTAAAAAAATGCCAATGTTCTTCTTTTACCCCTTAATTGATGAATTAGGATCCATGGAAACACCATAAAATCTACATAAAAAGTTAATAAGTATCATTCAAATAACCTCTTCAGGGCAGTCTTTTTAATAAAACTGGCATTTCTGTAAAAATGGAATTTTTCCATAATGATATGCAGTATAGTAGAATTTAATGCATACTTTAGACTTTAAAATAACCATGTAACAGTGTGTTGAGTGGGACCTTTTTATCTTGTTCCAGAATTGCAGCTAAGGCCCCAAGCTGAAGACAAAAGACTTTGAGTAACTCATTTTCTATATTTGGATTGCTATGAATAATCTACTAGCCACTAGGGCCAGAAACCTGCCTTCAGAGACTGCTCTGAAGAACCATTTTTGGAGAACTGGGATCCCCCACACTACCCCGGTATGAGAATAGGATTCAGCAGAGCAGACGTGCAGAGTTTGTAATGAGAAAAGATTCCCTCCAAAAGCCTCTCTTCCTCTCCAAAGAATCATTTATAAAGAGTGTGGGGGTACTTTCAAGTTGGGAGAATGGTCCCTTCATTGCCTAATTGAGCATTTTCTTAGTCATAGACTTGCTGATCTGCCATTTTCCGCTGGAGCCGGGCCACAGGGAGTTGAGAGTAGTAGTAGGGGAAAGAGGTTGCTGTTTGATCTGTTTCATATGGTCACTTCAGAGAGTAGACAGGCTTGACCTATTTTTCAATTGTCTTTCTCAAACTAGGAGGTAAAGGGACCTCAGCAGTGGTAGAGGGTGGATGGTGACTGCCTAGATTTACTAAATGTCCTGGGAGGTGTCTCCCTACAGGATCTTCTGAAGAGCCCATTTAATCACTCATGAGGGAGCTAGCAGCTGATACCTGCCATATGTGGGAACATTGTCACTCAGTACCAGGCAGAGAGGCAACAGCAAACAACCAGGAGAGGGCTGTGCACCTAGTTAAGCAAGGGGATGACCCTCCTTCCTACTTCCAGTTCTCAAACCATGGGCCCTGGAAGAAGAAGTGAGGGGCAGGAGATTTCTTTGAGCAAGACAATCCTTCATTTCTCCATTCTAAGCTACAGAGAGTGTGGGTTGAACTACGGGGGAAAAAGAACTTCAAATTGATTTTGAGTCGGAAATCATCAGAACAACAAAAATAATATAAGATTGAATCTTAATTATCTGAAGGTTAGAGTTCTAATAATTGAAAGTATCTAAAAAATTACAGATTGGGACCAAGTTGTTATTTAAGGATTCCTAATAAATCAGTTAGGTATTACCACATAATAAATCATTATAAAACTTAATGGTTTAAAACAGCAATCATTTATTATTTCTCAGAAGCCTACAAATTGGCTGGGCCATTCTGATCTGTGGCAGGCTCAGTTGATTTCCACAGGGCTTACTTATCTTTCTACAATCCAGCTGAATGTTGGCTGGGAGCTGGCTAGTCTAAGAGAGCCTCATCTAAGAGGAATGATTCAGCCTGGTTCCATCAAGCTAGCCTGAGCCCGTTCTCATGGCAGTGGTTAGGATCCAAAGGAAGAAAGTAGAAACTCTCAAGCACTCTTTCAGACCTCTACTTGAGCTTTCCTTGGGGGGCCAAACTCAGAGTCATTGTGGAAAGGCACTACCAAAGGACAAAGATATAGGGAGGTGTAAAAGTTGGGTTCACTAATGCAAACAATGTGCCACACTTAATAGATGGGAAAGAAGATTCCACACAGGAGAGCCAAGAGCAGTTATTGGAAAAAATAAATCCATTTTCTATTTGTGCTCTGAGGCATTGACCCCTTAATGATAGGTTACAACTGATTTGGACTGACACTCCATAGGCTCCTAAGAGAGACTATTTCTTCTATATATTCTTTCCAATGTATGAGTTTACCCGTTCGTTTTTTAATGATCTTGGTATTTTAATTTGGGGGTCACACTGAATTTGAAAATATATTATCTGCATAATAAATTAATAGATAATATCTAAATTTGATGTCTCAGGGGAAAGCTGTATACAGAAAATGTATGGAATTTGGAGATGAATGGCAGAAGATGTAACAAGGAAAGTTACAAGAGATTGCCTCTGGATAGGCTGACCAGAGTATGGAGAGTGATAAGAAAAGGGCTGCTGATATTTGTTATATATGTATTCATTTTAGTGTTGTTTGACTTTTTAAACTATGTGCTAAGTTAAATTAGTTTGAGAAAAATGAGTAATAATTGTTTTCTAAAGAAGAAAGTCCGTTTTTAAAGCACCAACTGTGCTGTTATGTACATGTAAAACTGCATTTAATTTAATCCCCACAATATCCCTATGAGTTTGCTGTTATTATGTCTACTTCAGATGAGGCAGGTAGGCTTAGAGAAGTTAAGTGACTTGTCCAAGGTTGCATGGTCTTTATGTAAGAGGCAGGGTTGAGGAGAAGATACAGCTCAAGTGGTAGAGTATATGCCTAGCATGCAGAAGGCCCTGGATTCAATCCCCAATACCTCCTCTAAAAATAAACCTAATTGTCTCCCCCTGCAACAACAACAACAACAACAACAACAACAACAACAACAAAAAAAGAAGAGGTAGGGTCAAGATTGGAGCCAAAGTTTCCTTCAAGACTACAGTCTTAATCCCCAGTTGGTAGTTTAATATTGAATTCATCCATTTAGAAGCTGAAGTTTAATCTGCTACATACCAGAAGCCTACACTATTTTGTAACCAACACAACAGAACTGTAATATATGTTTTTTTCTTTTTCCTACTAACAAAATTTAGTTGCTTCTTATCAACATCTAGGCTTGAAATGGAAAAACAGCAATTGAGTAAACTCTTCGAGTGGGAATATGATGAATATCCAGCATGTCTAAATTTGCTGTGAGGAAAAAATATTTACTTTTATTTAATAATTTTAGTATTATATGAGATGCTTAGATTTCTGATATTGGATTATAGTAATACCTATATTTAGATTTTTCTAAAAACGTGTATTTGTAGTTTAAGAATAATCTTTACAATTAGGAGTTTGATTAAGAAGAAATGATGTGTTTTCATGAATTTTCCAAGTTATCAGTATTCAGCTGTATTATCTTTAGGTGTTAAATTTGTTACAAACTTCATGTATTAATTACCTGTAACAGTTGCTGTAGATATTTGTTGCAAAATGTCATTGAAAAGACAGATTTAATATATTAGTTTAGTACACATGGTGATTTAAAGATTAGAATATGTTAAATAAACTGTGTCACAAATTATAAATAAACTAAAATGAGTAAAATTATCCTTAAATTGCTAGACAAGTCTTCACATTTAATGTTACATTAATGAGTTTTGTACAGAGACTGTTTAGAATAAAATCCCTTTTTCATCAGATGTTGCACATATGCCTTCACTGTTTGTTTTTCTTCAAAGTAAAACTTAATGAAACAGCTAATAAAACCCAATTTTACTCCTGATTCTTGAAAGAAGCAAGCCCTTGAAGTGCACCCACTGTTTATTCTTTTGCACTGGTTTTTGCTACTTTTCAGCATGTAAATTTTCCAGTAATGGAAAACAGTTGAAGCCATTAAACCTTTTCTTCCAAGTCTTATAAATCCAGGGTTTATTTCTTATTTGTAAAGCAATTGCACAATGGAAACATGCTTTGTGCACATGCAGGGAAGTTTGGTCTCAGATTTTCATGTTCACCTCCTGCTGACTTCAGGAGGTTGTAGTGCGTGTGCATTTAAATGGATCTTTATTATGTAAATAATCAAGAACCAGAATAGGGGTTTTAACTACCCTAAACCAATGAGAATTTTCAAAGTGAAAGGCACGTATGAGACACCTAGCCTGTGTTATTCTCATAAACCTGAAAGTATATTCTTTTTGGTGAATGGCTGATGACAATGGATCATCTTCTATGAACTACAATTCCACAGATGACAGATGTGTATTGCACCCCAAATGGCTTTTTCACTAACCATAGCATATGGCATTCTCTGTCTTCCTGTTTCTTTACAAAGAGGATTGTTTGACTCTGGTGATAGGATGGAGGTAGATATTTGGTTTGGGATGAGAGAGTGCTACTCACTGTGGTCCTAGATAGGTACCAGTACAAGGAGGTAAGTAAAGAAATTGAAAATGAGTGCTTAGAAACTTGCAAGTAATTTGACAGAGTAATTTTATGTCTGTCAAATATAATTTTTTAAAAAAAGATACTTATAATGGGGGAGGCTATACATGTGTAGGGATATGGGGTATATGGGAAATCTCTGTACTTTCCTCCCAAATTTGCTGTGAACCTAAAAAGAGAGAGCTTTTTTTTTTTTTTTTTTAAATTGGGGCTTGTATTTTGTATGTTTTGGATTTTTGAATTTCATTTTTTTCTAGTAATTCATTTTTAGTGTTTTTCACAAAAGTATGTCTATGACAGATTGGAAATAAAAATCCTGATCTTTCACCACAGATGGTTTGCAAAGCATTTGGTCTAGGATGAGATTTTCAAATGTTGATTTATGTCCCTTTGCCCCATTATATAACATTAGATAGTAAAATTTGAATAAAGAGGAAAGACCGTCATTTATAATTCCAGTGTGCTAACAAAACAGCTCGATAACATTGAATGGTTAATGAGCTAAGAGTTGGATAGCAGAACCTGAAGTGGAGATACTCTGTTTCCCGTGAAGGGCAGGTCCATATGCTCTGGTGACCACTAAGTGAGAGCTGGTGTTGACGTTCTCATAAGAAAATCTTATAAGAAAAGCCTGACTGGGATCTTGTGTCCAAGTGGAAGTGGGACATTAACGAATTGATATTTTTAAAAACTAGGGTAGGTTTTAGGTGGAGGAAAGGGAAGAACAGAGAAAGCTGAGTTATGTGCTTTGCAGCACTTTTGAAGGATTAGGACCTTTGGACTACTGTAGGACATTATGTGAGCTTTGACAACAAAGGAGAGGTAGAAATGGGAGAGCATCAAATGACAAGTTTCATTTACTTCTCAGTTTTACCTAGCATATCTTAGTGCCACTAAAAATGATCATGAGGCATGCCTCTTTGGTATGCATTTTATTCATTGCTGATACCTGGACAAGCAATCAGAATATAAAGTTGAGATTTATGTGTTATATAACCTCAAATCATAAAAGTGTTCATAAGTCATAGAAATAGAGGTTTACAGTTAGAAGGTCATATAATTCACCTTGTTCCAAATGGTGCTTTTATTTAGGCTGCTTTTGACGCATTAGCTTTTTTGTAGCCACTCTATGCGTCCTGCTTATGAACGTGGGGTTTGCTGGAAGGGAGATGTCCTGGACATAGAATGCAAGAAGCATTGATCTGAAGCCTTGTCTGAGCTGGGATGAGATTTACCCAGAGGATAGTCTAAGAATATGCTGAGCTTGGGAGACAGATAAGCTGATATGGGAGAAAGCTGAAAGTTGAGTACTAGATCATAGCTTCCTAATCGCTGTGCCTTGCATATTACTGTACCATGAACAGGCTACATGTGGACTCAAGATACTAATGGTCAGAATTCATTAATAGTGTTTTGTACAACCATTCAGAAATTTATAGTAGTTGAAGTGATATTTGAGTACTATTTGAGTGGCTCCCTTTGTAAACTCCTTAAATTCACTAATTATTTTGGACTGAAAAGCTTTAGGTGTGGAATTTATGGCCTGGAAGTTCTTTGTAGTAGCCATATCACATAGCACCTACCCTTGACATTGGACCTTGAATCATTCCAATTCTAACTACACTTGTGTGATACACTTGACATTAGTAAGTTTTTTTTTAATTCTTAAAATTGTGGTAAAATATATATGACATAAAGTGTGCCATTTTAACCATTTAAAAGAAAGTATTTTAAAATTATGGGAAAAATATATGACATAAGATTCCATCTTAACCTATTTTTAAGTGGTTCAGTTCAGCAGTAGTTTAGTAGTATTTAGTGCATTCACATTGTTAGACAACCATTACCACTACCATTTTCCAGAACTGTTTCATCTTAATAAACTGAAACTCTGTGCTCACAAAACAACTCCTTTCCCCCAGCCTCAGGCAACCACTATTCTACTTTCTGTTTCTATGAACTTGACTACCCTGCTCCCTCATATAAGTGGAATCATATGTTTGTTCTTTCACAACTGGTTTATTTTACTTAGCGTAGTGTCTTCAAGGTTCATTCATATTACAGAATATGTTAGAATTCCCTTCCTTTTTAAGGCTGAATAATATTTCACTGTGTATATATACGACATATTTTATTTATCCATTCATCTTTTGATGGGTATTTGGGCTGCTTCCATTTTTTAAAATTTTGTTTATTAACACATGTAAAATATTTGTACTCTAATTTCAATTTAGTTTGCTGTCATCACTATTTTACAATTTTTCTGACTTAGAGTTATGTATGATTGCTTTTAGTACTTTTATTACTATTTTCTGATACTGAGTGTTGCTAAATAAAACATTGATTTTGTTAGTTACTTTACTTATATTTAGTTTTTGCTTTTGGTGTGAACAATTAGCCAAAGTCTGATTCTTGTTAGAATTTTGTAACAAATTATTGTTTGTTTTTAGAAATTAAAAAAAATTTACTTCTAAAAATCAAATAATAATTGAATATACCTTCTGAATGTACCTTGAATTAAGCTGATTAATTAAAAGGCTTTCTATCTTCAGAAAATAAATTGTCAAAATATTTTAATTCCATACCAGTTTATACATTATATATATTTTAGGAGTATTTCAAAGTTTTAATTTTTGGAGTAAACAAAAGTGAATGATTATTTGTTTGAATTTTCATGAAATTTGTTTTTTAAAATATTTTAATGAGCAATGATTTCTCATTCCTGTAAATATATTTTATGTTGTAAAAGCCAGTTGGCCCTATTAGTTCTTCATATTTAAAAAAGATTTAAATTTTACAGATATTGTACTTACTTTTCAATCTTAATGGATAACTTTTCATTAAAGCTAGAAAGCCTAGAGAAACACAGTATCAAAAAAAGTTGAAGTCAGTAGTTAGGTAATGAAATGAGAATCATCTGAAACTTGGATGTGTGTGCCTAGTAACTCTTTTCCCTTAGCCTAAATGCCTTCCTGGCAAGAAAAGTTATAATATGAAGACAGGGTACCAAGCAAACTGCACTGGCACCTCACTCCAAAACTTATCCTGTGCAGACTGGAACGTTCTTAAGTTTTGCAAAAGCAATGCAAAAACCAAAGATCTTTTTGAGATTGTGTCTAACAATAAACTATTTCAGTTTATTTAGATTAAGCTGAATAAGCCAGTTATATGGTTACATGATTAAAAGCTGAAGCCATACCATCTCACACAAAGATAGAAGTCCTTATTTTACCAACATGCTAGAAACTTAGGCCAATAAAACAAGAGAAATGGAGAAGGTGGTGCTCTCAAATAATACTTGTAAACATATTGATGATATGTCAGATGACATAAAGACGACATTAGATTATTATAAGTCAAACAGACTTTTCTTTTTCAGATTGGTGAATTTACGCATGTTAGAAACTGCCCAATTCCAGCACAGTTAGAATTCCTAAAGAGAAATGCTAGGAAGAATGTCAGTTCTCTATAAGGAAGTGCCAAAACAAATCATGGGAGATGAAATATTGCAGGTAGTAAATACATACTTTGAAACAAATAAGTTATTATGGAAACATGCTTGAATTTGTCTTACTAGTGGAGTGACTGCAGTGACAGGACAGTGTAATGGTCACACATTAAGAGTTGTGAAGACACTGAGATATAAATAATACGATGTTTTATTTACAGAGAAACTCTGTCGTGTAGAAGTTTGCCTGTATATGAGTTTCACATAGTCTGATGTATCAAAATGGAGAATCTAATGTAACCGAAGGTGCTTCACTCACATCTGTTTTCAGCTTCGTTTGAAGAAATGGGATTGGAATACAACGTTCCACTGTTTCATACTGAAGGGCAGTAGATGTCCAAAAAAAGTTTATGAACTAGGAGAATTTTTTTTGTAAGCAATTCTTACTTTGCAGATTTGTTAAAAGGTAGCTATTGGCTTGAAAAAATAGCTTAATTAGCTGAATTAATGAACCTAGTAGAAAATTGCTAGAACCTTATGATAATGTATTCACATGTACTGTTAAAATTTATGGATTCAATTCAGAAATTCAGCCTTGGAAATGAGGGGTTAAAAAAGGTTCACTTGTCATTGTTTAGCCTGTGTCATGGTTTGAATAGTAAAGAATGATTATTAAGACAAGTAGAGCCAGAGCAACATCTTGTATATTTAAGGAAAACCTACTTCACTGGTTGAAGTGTGTGATTTCAGTTGTATTCACAATTTATTTATACCATCATAAGAAATTTTCACATTTCATTTGTCGATGAAAGTAAAGGAAGATCTATTTGATTTACTGAACGATAGCACTTTTGGAGTACAATTTAGATTTGAATTATCCAAATTCTGGTTAGTGATGAGAAAAGAGTTTCCATTATTTGGGGAAAAGTGATATACTCCTTTCTATAGGGACAGAAAGTAGGTTAGCCTGGGGCTGGGAATAGGAATGGGATTTACTATAATAATTGTATAGTATAAAGAAAATGTATTTAAGATATTTTTCACCAAGTTTCATATAGATACCACCAAATCCTCTCTAGTTTGCTCCATTATACTGTTCAAATATGGATTTTTATGTGTGTCATGATGTGAAAAGGGTAGAAAGCACTGGACTGAATCATATGACAGTCTGGAAGGCTGAGGCAGGAATGTTAACTTTGACAGGTCCCAAATTCAATAACTAAGAGAATGGAGTAAAAAGCAAGGACTGGGAGAGGGTAAAGGTTCAGGAAGTATATTTGCCAGCTGTGCATGTGCTGTGTTTTATGTCTTTCTGATGGAGGGAATAAGGGCTAGCAGTAGTGGAATGGGTAGGTGACAGGAGTATGATGAACCAGTCTAAGCTGGATTAAGTCAAATAGCTGTTCAGATGGCTTCTGAATTATGTAGAAGAATAAAGGCTTGGAAGGAGAAATAGCTTATCCTAGCCTTCTCTTAACTCACTCATGGGGATTGACCAAAATATGTTAACTCTTGAAGGAGAAATGTACTTTTTGGAAAAAACACTCATTAACAATTATGTCAGGTTTTTTTCTCTTTTGTACATATTAACTCAGGTTATTTTTCACACTGGTTGGTAATAGTACCCATTATTATCCCCACTTTATAGATGAAAAAGCTGAGGTCACACTTAATTTGTGATAGAGCTGGGATATGAAGTCAGGCAGTCTGGTTTTCAAGTCTGTGGACTGGACTCTATGCCATACTGCTTCTCAAGTCTGTGGTAATACTGACCACCCATCTCTTTCTAAACTCTCATGCCTGGTTTGAAGGCAAATTGTTCTTATGGCCTGGGCCTTCTATGGGGGATGTGGCCTACAGTGGATGCTACAGTAGGGCCTCCTCCTAGACTATGACTCAGATGTTGCCAGGCCTCATTTGCTTGTTTGGGGGAAAGCTGAAGAATATAGTCTGACCTTAAAATGTTATCAGAACATTACTCTGTAGTAGCCCATCATTTGTGTAGCTGTGCCATAGAATATGGTGGCCACTAGCCACATGTGACTATTCAAATTGAAATTTAAATTAAGTAAAGTTAAATGAAATGAATTGGTTTCTGAGTTGCACTCACTGCATTTTAAGTGGCAACTGACTACCATTTTGGACAGCACAAAGAACATTTCCATCATCGCTGCTGATTTTGTTGGACAATAGCATTCTCACTGGTCTCCTTCTCCAAGTCTACTCGATCTCAAGTGAGAGCTCAATTCTAACTCCTCAGGCTGCCTTACTTCAGTGGTTAGTCCCACTGATTCCATCTTTGCTTATATTGTAAAAGACAGTGATACCAGAAAATAATAGGTTTTTGTGGTCATTAGTTGCTTTTTCATACAAGATTTACTTTCTTTAAACCGTTCTGCAATACTGTTGACCTTGTCCTCCTTATCCTGCAAATGTAACAATTACAAACTGAGTTCTAAGAAATGCCTTCATGACAGCCCTTCACACTTTGGCTCCTCCTGAACTTGAAGGCATCTGTATCTCTTGTGGCTTAAAAATGTGCCTTGCTGTTAAGCAACAGCTCTTCTATTTGTGTAGCTGAATTTCTGAGCCTAGTTTTAGGATTTTGCTTTTATTAATGCCAAGTATCATCTCATTTTTACCTATTGTGACTGAGATTTTTGAACAAATTGTATCTTTATTTGATCACCTGACAAATCATTTTTATTATCATACCCAGCTTTGATAAGCATACCTTTGTAGATTGGCTAAAAAGAAGCCATGTCAAATTAATCTCTTATTTCCTTTTAATAAGGTTATCAGATTGACAGGATGCTGTAGAAGGAGTGAGTTTGTTCTCTATCAAATCATTTAGGATGGCTTCAGGGGCAGGCAGTTAGGTGAATAAGGACTGCAGAAAACATGTCAAATTTGAAAAACCTGAGAATATTTAGTCTGGAGAAAAATAGACTATTTTAGATATTCAAAGGATTGTGTTGAGTGAGCACTGTTGATTAGAAGGAGAATTTATTACTATCAGAGGAAGTTTTCAAGGTTAGTTATGAAAAATACAGTGTTGTTAGTATGTTCAGGAGAACACAAAGGTTCTCAAGACAATGGAGCAGCACCACATAAGAAGTGGTAACTGCAGGATATTTTCATTCTTGTGACCACAAAATTGAAGTGAACCAAAAAACACAGTGTGAATTAAAAGAAGTAGGGTTAAGTTTTCATTAAAGGCTGTGCTGTGCATTCACCACTCCTGGTTGCCTTGGCAACCAGGCTCCCTCGCATGCTAATGACATTATAATGAGAAAAAAAACATGCAAATGCAGTAAATAGTAATTAGAGGTAGAGCCATACATGGAGTAGTGAGCTCCACCTTGGGAAAGTCTGGGAAGGAGCTGGTGAAGGGTTTGTACTGAAGACAAAGAAAGAGATGATGAGAGACTTTGAGTTATGTACAAAAGAGTTAAGTCTGCATAGCGTGTACTCCAGCATCTATCTCCTGCAAATACCTGTTGTTTCTACAAGCAGAATTTAGTGCAAGTCAGAAGTCATGCAGTTGTACATTCATACTGTCTTAACCATTCTACCTGTTGGCATCTTTAAATGGATAGAATCTGTTGTATTTGCCTTAGATTTGAAACAACTGTAGCATCCTGCTGTTTGGAATGCTTTCTCTGTCCACACTGGGCAGGGCTGGGCTCACCCAGACTAGGTGGTGAGGCCAGAATATGTAGCCAAGAATCTTGGTAGAGAGTGTCTTAAGTTCATATTACTTCAGATGAGACAAGTAGGGTCAATGAGGGACTAAATTAAAACAAGGTGATACATGCTGTCTATGCCACCTGAAATGTGTCAGGAGAAGCTGGGTGACTGGCCCTTTCAGGTGTGATAGATACAGCTCTTGATTTGCCTGAATGGTTAGACTCAGAGTCTATGAATCTGTGCTTGATTTCATTCTCTCCTCTTTATTTCATTTTATTCAAGCTCTTCTTTTCTGTCTTTTCTAATTTTATTACCACGTGTCTTGTGTATCTTTCTTGAAGATGGCTAGAAAGTGTTGTATTGCCTGCTTCACATTATCCCAGTTCTTGGATTTGTATTTTTGGTGTCAGCTGAACCATAGATCATTGAGTAGAAATTGCAAGAAATAGCTGTTGAGATCCATAAATGTTTACTAATCTTTTTCCTTCTTTAAATTAAAAAAAAGTTTAAAAATTTAATAAGAAATGCACCTATACTTTTATAAAAATCTGCATTAGTATATTATGAAAAATTCAAGTAATATATACACATATATGGTAAAATGTTTAAGTCCCTTTCAGCCATCTCCCCACCTTCCCACCAACTCTCAGCCCCAAACTTCTCAGAGAAAACCAGTGTTGACTGTTTGGGAAGTCAACTTCAAAATCTCTTCCTATGCACTCACATGTATAGTTATTATATATTATAATGTACACTATTAAGACATTGAGTGATTGCTATGTGCCAGACACTGATCTTTTTTTGTATATTAACTCATTTAGTCCTCAGAACCTCCTTTTGAGGGATTTCATAGGAGAAAGGAAGGTCAAGAGAAGTTAAGAAATTCGTCAATGGTCACAAGCCAAATTTATATCTGAGGAAGTCTGATTTGGAGCTCATGCTTTCTCTTATTATACTATCCTGCCTGTTCTGTGCGTAACACACACACACACACACACACACACATACACATATGCATATATGTATATATATTTTATTCTATATATGTGGAATTAATCATTCCATATGATTGTTCTTAGAGTAGTTTTTTAACTTAATATTCAGAGGTCATTCCATATCAATAACTTACCTCTGCCAGGTTTTTTAAATTGTTACATTTTGTTCTCTTGTTCAGATGTACAATAATTTAAGCATTCCTTTACTAATGGGCATTTAATTTGCTATAGCAAATGATATTTTAGTAAATATCTCTGCAAAACAATTTTTATGTGTACTTACACATTTCTGTAGAATAGATAGTTTAAAATTGAATTACTGAATGAGAGAGTATGGTCACATTTTGACAGATACTGCAAAATTGGCACAACTATCACTCCCTTTCTGAGATATTCTTTGTTTGGCAGCTGGGATGCTCATCTCATTTTTTTTTAAACATTTTTTGTTGATTTATAATCATTTTACAATGTTGTGTCAAATCCCAGTGTAGAGCACAATTTTTCAGCTATACTTAAATATATATATGTTTATTGTCACATTTTTTTCTCTGTGAGCTACCATAAGATTTTGTATATATTTCCCTGTGCTATACATTATAATCTTGTTTATCTATTCTACATTTTGAAATCTCAATCTGTCCCTTCCCCCCTGCCCGGGCCCGCCCCCTTGGCAACCACAAGTTTGTATTCTATGTCTATGAATCTGTTTCTGATCTGTATTTATGTTTTTTTGTTTTTGTTTTTGTTTTTTGTTTTTTTAGATTCCACATATGAGCGATCTCATATGATATTTTTCTTTCTCTTTCTGGCTTACTTCACTTAGAATGACATTCTCTAGGGACATCCATGCCATTTGCTGCAAATGGCATTATGTTGTCGATTTTTATGGCTGAATAGTATTCCATTATATAAATATACCACCTCTTCTTTATCCAGTCATCTGTTGATGGACATTTAGGCTGTTTCCATGTCTTGGCTATTGTGAATAGTGCTGCTATGAACATTGGGGTGCAGGTGTCATCCTGAAGTAGGGTTCCTTCTGGATATATGCCCAGGAGCAGGATTCCTGGGTCATATGGTAAGTCTATTCCTAGTCTTTTGAGGAATCTCCATACTGTTTTCCACTGTGGCTGTACCAAACTGCATTCCCACCAGCAGTGCAGGAGGGTTCCCCTTTCTCCACAGCCTCTCCAGTATTTGCATTTGTGGATTTTTGAATGATGGCCATTCTGACTCATTGTAGTTTTGATTTGCATTTCTCTGATAATTAGTGACATTGAACATTTTTTCATGTACCTATTGATCATTTGTATTTCTTCCTTGGAGAATTGCTTGTTTAGGTCTTCTGCCCATTTTTGGATTGGGTTGTTTGTTTTTTTCTTATTAAGTCGTATGAGCTGCTTATACATTCTGGAGATCAAGCCTTTGTTGGTTTTATTTGCAAAAATTTTCTCCCATTCCATAGGTTGTCTTTTTGTTTTACTTATGGTTTCCTTTGCTGTGCAGAAGCTTTTAAGTTTAATTAGGTCCCATTTGTTTATTCTTGCTTTTATTTCTATTGCTTGGGTAGACTGCCCTAGGAGAACAATGCTGAGATGTATGTGAGATAATGTTTTGCCTATATTTTCTTCTAGGAGGTTTATTGTATCTTGTCTTAAGTTTAAGTCTTTGATCCATTTTGAGTTTATTTATTTTGAGTGTGTAGTGTAAGGGAGTGTTCTAGCTTCATTGATTTACATGCTGCTGTCTGGGATGCTCATCTTATGGTTTCTTTCTACCTCACAACTGTTCCTTATTGGCTTCCTCTGCTGCTTCCTTCTCATCTCCCAATCACTCAACTCTGGAGTGCCTCCGGGCTCAATGTTTGGATTTCTCTTTTCCAGTTAGACTCTCTTTCTAGGAGATCTTACTCAGCTCCTTGGCTGTGAATACTTTATATTCGCTGATGACTCTTGAAATTGTATTTTTAGCCCCATTATGTCCCTGAACTTTAGGCTTTTATATCCAGCCATCTAATGGACATTCCATTTGAGTGTCTTTGAGGCAGCACATATAATTAATTTTTACTTAACCTTTCCCCTCTCCCTCACAATCTACTTTATCCACATGTTTCCCTATTTTAGTAAATATTAGCTTCAATTTGCTTGGGACAGGAACCTGGAGTTCCCCTTGACTTCTCTCTCACATACATCCCCTGTTTAATACATTAATAAATCCTACTAACTATATCTTTGAATATGTCTATAATTAACCACTTCTCACCGCCTCTGCTGCACCACTTTAGCCCAGGCTGCCATCTTTTCTTGCCTGGCTTATTGCAGTAGCTTCCTAATTAATGGCTATTAGGAATCTGTTCTCTAAACAGCAGCTAGAGTGATCTTTTAAAAATGTTGAGTCCGGTCATTTCACTATGTGGCCCAGAACCCTCCAGTGACTTCTAGTTGTAGTCAGGCTAAAATCCAGAGCTCTGACCATGGCTTCCAAGGCCTAAATGGTTCCCACCACTTTCCTCTTCAGTCTTAATTTAACTTCATCATTCTCCTGCTTCTTCACTCTGCTCCAGCCATACTAACAGCCCTGGTGTTTCCACCATGGAGTCTTGGCATATCTTGTTCCCACTGTCCAGTCTGTTCTTAAATGTAGCTGTATGACTTATTCCCTGCTTCAGTCAGATCATCGCTCATCTTATTAGCAAGGTCCTCCTGCCTGCCCACTATGTAAAATGGCATTTTCCTAACCCTATCACTTTCAATCCCCCTTACCCTAATTTATTTATTTTTATTGCCCTTAAAACCACCTAGTCTACATATTTAGTTATTTGTTATCTTTTCCACCCTATATCTGTTCCTCCAGAATGCAGGCTGCCTGAGGGCAAGAACATTTGTCCGTTTTGTTCACTGCTGTATTCCTAGGGCCTAGCGCACCACATAATATGAACAAGGTGCTAATATATGTTGAATGGATAAATGAGTGAATGAGAATAGGCATAACATTTCTCTCCTCCCTGTAGCAATTTATATTCCTATCAGAAAGTATATGAGAATGCCCATTTTCTCATGCTCTCTATAAAATTGGCTATTACTAATCTTCAAAATGTTTTCATTCTAAAAGATGAAAAATGATACATTGTTTTGATTTGCATTTTCCTCATTACACTGATGTTGAGCATATTTTTATATGCTTATTGGTCACTATTATTTCTTCTAGGGATTTCTTATTTATACCTTTTGTCTCTTTTACTGTAGTTATTTATATTTATAATATTGATTTGTAGGAGTAACTTGTATATTATGACTATCAATCTTTCATTTCCTATATGTATTACAAATATTTTTTCCCAGATTGTCACTTTTCTCTTAACTTTGTTAATAGTATGATTTGTCAATCAGAAGTTTTTAATACTTAATAAGTCTGCCAGTTTTTTGCTTTATGGCTTCTGGGTTGGTGTTTTGCTCAGGAAATCTTTCCTAACTTGAAATTATGAAAATATTCTCTTGTATTTTCCTCTGGGCCTTTATTATTTTATTTTTTATGTTTAAGGCTTTAGTCCATCTGGAGTTTATTTTGGAGATTGTGCGATGTGTTAACATAGTTTATTTTATTTAATGGTGAGCTAGTTGGCTTCATTTCATTATTGACTCATCCATTCTTCCATCTGTGATCCAAAAATTCTCTTTTTATCGTATATTAAAGTCCAATATATAAATGTGAGGGGGCAAGGAAAGGTTCTCCCATAGGCCTAAATAGAGAGCATGGCCCTGCCAGCACCTTGATTTCAGACTTCTAGCTTCCAGATCCAAACCTGTGAGAGAATTAATCTCTGTTGTTTAAAGCCACACATTTTGTGGTGCTTTGTATGCATCCATGCCAGGAAGGCATTTCTTACCTTCCTTTCCTTCTTCCTACTCTCACAGCAGGATCCTTCTCTGAGTAAAACTGCTTAAGCTCAGGTACCTTTTCAAGAAAAACTAGGAAAGTTAATAAATTATTTGTACTACTTTGTAAGGACAGTGCTTTGAAGTCAAAGTGACAACTTGCTACTCTGATAATTTTCTACTGTCAGACTATAAAATTTCTTTTAATTTGTTTTATTAAATACAAAATTACTTTAATCTCTAATTTCCTTATAACATAGTTTTATAAAAATAAATATTTTATTTATGAGACGAATAAGATTTGGAGTAACTTTAAATTTAGAAATCAATATAGAAAGGGTCAGAACTAGGTCATCTTTATTTACTTTTTTTATTTTATCTATGATATTAGAAAAGCAATGATAAACCCTTGAGAATATTTCAACTAGAGCAACAAAATATGTTAAAATCTCTGCAAACTTAAATTGGGAATATATACAAAGAGAGAAAATTTTTTTTTCTGCAGCAGGTCCCCATATCCCCTTCAATCAGTTATAGCATCTGTTGGCCATTCCTCGGGCACAAATAAGCAGGAATGCTCTGGGAAGCAAAACCAAATTGTGTAATATAATAAAAAGTTTGAGGGCACACATGGAGGTCCCACATCTATGAACTGAAAATTGAAAACTCAAAATGGGCAAGTTGGAAAACCTGAAAACAAAATATTTTTATAAAGTGAAAGAGGGAAAAGAGAATGCAGTCCCACAAAATGCTTAATAGTGAGCCTAAGATTGTAGAGATATCTGAAAGTGTTGAAAGTGTTACTAAAGAAAATGGAACCAATGTGATCTAAAGTACTTTTGATGGTTTGGCTCCAAGAAAGAGAAGGGATTTAGCATTATTTAGACTATAACCATTTGAAAAAAATTGTGTGAAATAAGCAGGCTGTGTAGGTGCACATCAATAGATACGCATACATGTGTGCTTCACCCTCCCCCACCCCCACCCCAAATAAGGTCACCAAATTGGTCCAGTAACCTCCTTTTCTGGCTTGACAAGTGGCTGGTTTTCTTCTGCTCTTTATCCTGGAGCCACTGTCCTTGCTGTGCTTTGACCTGCACTTGGGGAAGGGAACTGCAGTGTGTTCTGCTGCTCATCTAGGAAGTCAGAAGAGGCTAGAGGGGAAAAGGAGAGGGACTTGGTAGGTCTAAGAATTCTGCCAGGAAAAGGGACAGGACTATTGTAGGAAAATTAACTTCTTATTCAAAGGAGCACAGTGCTGGGATTTTTAGCATGCCTTTATTGAATGGAATTGAAAATTGAAGGCCCTAAGTGGCGTAAAACAATGTCCACTTGAAAAGCAAAGAGAAGGTATACCATATTTAGGGAGTGACCTCGGAAAGAAGTATTGACCTTGTTTTGGTTTAGCAACTAGAAGGTAAGTTTAAAAAGAAGAGGAAATAAAAATTAAAGTTAATGTTATATGCAAGAACATTTTATGGTTCTTAGAATAATATTGATTGCATAGAGTGGAAGGAAAGCACAGCATTACTTTTTCTTTCATGGACTGGGTTTTTATATTTAATTAAATAACTTTTTCAAGGAAAAACAATACATAATCATTGTAAAAATTCTAATAGTTTTATAAATAGTATATAAAATACAGATGAAAATATTTCCTTCCCTCTCCTCTAACTCAGTTCTGTAGTTTGTTTTTATGCACATGTAAATATATGTATACACCTTTATGACATATTTACATAAATGGGATCATTGTTCTGTAACTTACTTTTTCTACCTAATGTTACATAATGGATATCTTTCTTTGTGAGCATATATGGAACTTTCTCATTATTTCTGATAGCCACATAGTATTCCATCATATGGGTGATTTAAATTTATTTAAAGTAACCCTTATTGGTGAAAAATAACTCCTTAGTTATTCCCAGAGTGATCCCTGTAACCTTAAACAATATACTTCTACTTCCTAATTCCTCATCTTTGGACAATAACCAGTGATTGCTGCTATGATAGATGAGGAATTTAGTGTACTTATACTATATCCCACATTCCTTTCTGTTCCTCCTTCTGATTTTTAAATTAATTATATTATTTTTTTACATCATCAAAATTTATAATATTTATATTCTGTTCAGTAATTAGTCCTCTGTGCTTTGTTTATGGGTTGATTAGAAATTTAAACCAAATAAGACGATGTAATGAGTGTGCTAATGTAAATAAGAGTCACTGCCGAAATAAGCATTGTGATAGAAGGCAACATAACCCTCTGATGCACGGCTGTGATGGAGAGAATATTTCAAGATTTTCTTTTAGTTTCATACCATGACCATGCTAAGAAAGCTCTTTTAAACTGGGCAGAGCCAGAGAACCTCCAATCAAGGACCAGTGGTCACAATGTTTTGTAGTTCAATTCCCAGCTAGTGAACTAATGTGTTCAGTAGGAATTCACACCTTAGATCATACAGATAAAGACAATAAATCATCATGGGTTATGTTGTACAAATGGTGAAGCAAGGGGGTATTGGCTTCTTTTGGGTGGGACAACACATCCAGAAGAATTGATTCTTTCCCAAAACGACAGTTCCAGCTTCCTCATCTGGAACTAATTATTATCTGAGGTATATTTTCAACCCTCTCATCTAGAAAGTATGTAGAAGATATGGGTGGACTATTCAATAAAGGGCTGTGTCATGTTTAATAAACTCTAAAATAGTATGACCAGGGAAAATTAAGAGACACACAAGGGTATTTTTCAAAGGTAAAATATGTTACATCCTTACTTTCATTTCGGGGTTTTTGGTTTCTTGAGTTTTTGGTCTTTTGAATTTTTGCCTGAGTCAAGGCCAGCAGTTACCCATGATGTGCTTTGGCTGGATCTGGTTGCTTTTGATATTGACTCAGAGGCATCAGAGTCAGCCATGGTTGGCATCCACACACATATTGGAAAGGTGTAGTAGTATCTGTTAGTGAGATTGGGTAGGGATTGGGGTTGGGCATGAGGAGACATATTAACATATTCAAAATGGCATTCTGGAGGATCTCTAAA
The DNA here is from genome assembly GCF_036321535.1 of Camelus dromedarius. Taxonomy (NCBI): domain Eukaryota; kingdom Metazoa; phylum Chordata; class Mammalia; order Artiodactyla; family Camelidae; genus Camelus; species Camelus dromedarius. Next base: position 54,604,972 of record NC_087438.1, read on the forward strand.
TCCTTAACAATTACTTTCCTACACCATCTAACTTTTGATTTTTAAAATGTGAACAGATAATTAGTTTAATGTCTGACCTATCTAGTGTAAGCTTTGCTTTTTAGCAGCAGTTTTTTTGCTCCCAAAATTTATTAGCTTTGGTCAGCTACTGGTAGTATTAGTTTGGTCTCTTACAGACGGAAAGAACTTGAGATCTGTAGCCTAGGTTTGGCCTGCTCCTCAGGGCTCCATTGGCCTTGAAGGTCCTGTTGTTTGATGAGAGCCAGCAGTGACCTAGAAACTTCTTCTTGCCTTAATTCCTCTCAGATGACCTTGCCAAGCCCTTCCTGCAGCTGATCATTCTGGGCAGTTAACTTTAGTTTACGTCCTATATGTAATCCTTTATTCCAAAGTAAGGCTGAGACCCTTAGGTAATCACCTAATTTTTTTTAGACAGCAGTGTTTTTCTAAAATAAATTGTTAAAAAGCTTATAAAATTTGCAGTAAAAACCCTATAGTTGTTTTGGTAGCTGGATTCCAGCAGGCATACCATAGCTGTCTGGGTGGCATAGCTTATGACAACTTGTAAGAAAGCAGACTCAAACATGTTCTGTTAGGATATCCTTAGATCTCCATCCAATATGTAATCAGCACTACGTTAGAAAACTTGGTTGTCTCTCTAGGGTTCTATAAAACCTCTGGGACTTTTTCTTCCTAGAAGTTCAAGACTGGACTCTATTGAAGTAATACGATGGCCTAGATGCATATGTTCAGAGGGCAATCAGTGAAGTATTTGTTTAATGTTAAGTGTTTCTTATTTATAGGCACAAAAAGGTTTATGCACTAAGTAAGTTTCCTTCCTAACCCTCCCACTCTCCTCATCCAAACCCTCAGAGGTTACCACTCATACCAGTCAGTGTCTTGAGTGTCCTTCCAAATATGTTCATATACACGTAAGCATATGCATTTATATTTAAAAAAATGATAACATAATATACATATATATATTGTCCTGCATATTTTATAACTTAATGATCTATCTTGGTTATTATTTCATGTGAATACTTAAAGAACTTACTCACTTTTTATGGCTACATAGCATTCCATTATTTCATTCCATTATTTGGATATACCATAATTTATTTAAACAAATCACCTACATGCATTTAGGTTATTTCCAATATCGTACTATTAAAATGATACTTTATATCATTGCATGAATTTTGTTTCTTACATGTACCACTATATTTATAAGATGTTCCTGGAAGTACCATTTCTGGGTGAAAAGTATGTACATTTTAAGTTTGGATAATAATTACCAACTTGCTCTACTGGGAGGTTATACTAATTTAAACTACTCTGCCCTTGGCAATGTATGAAAGTGCTGCCTGATACACCCCCATCTTTGTCTATACAGTGTATTTTACATTTTCTGATCTTTGCCAATCTAATAGGTGGTATCACATAGTTTTAATTTGCATTTTTCTTATGGGTAACATTGTTCATAATTTAAATTTTATATGATTAAAGTCCCTGAGTACTTCCTCTTTAGTGAACTGTTTATATCCTTTGCTCATCTTCCTTTTGAGCTCTTGGTCTTTTTGTTATTGGTTTGTTGGAACTGCTATTAATATATTGAGGAAATTAAAGCTATTTGTATATTGACAAAATTAGTCCTTTTCTATGATATGAGCTACAAATCTTTTTTCAAATTTTAATATTTGTTTTTGTCTTTATTGTGTTAAGAATTTTTTCCATGTAGTAAAATTTATCAATATTTTATATGACTTCAAGATTTTTATTTATTTTTAAAATATCTTTTAAAAGCTACCAATCTTCCAATGTTTTCTTCTAGCATAATTATGGTTTTGTATTTCTCATTTAAATCTTTATTCCTTATTTTGGTATAAGGTGAAGGGCATTCCTTGCAGATAACTTGAGGAGTTTTGACTGTGAGGAATTGTTTTCTTTTTATTAGTGGTGTCTGGGTTATATACAGCACCTATGTTTCCTATTAATTTCTCTTCTACGGTGACAATGTGAAGCAAATTGCTTTGTGGCAATGGGCAGCAAGGAGTCCTGATGGCTGAAGTGTAGTTGGACATGGGACAGCTTTAAGTTACGAGATTAATGGCCAGGTCAAGGTTGGGCAAGTTGACAGAAAGTAGGGATTGAGATGGTTCTGAAGACCACTTAAAAAGCAGTCTCAGCACAGTCACAGCTCCAAGATGAGCATCCACAGAGGAGAATTTAGCCATGGAGAGCTCTGAGTGAGCCATGGAATTCCTGAAAGCTGGGAGCTGCTCATGGCCTATTCTCCCAAGGCAGCTGCAGAGTCCACGGTTGGTTCTGTTCTCAAAGTTCAGAAGGGGACTCCAGTGGATTTAAGTGCAATAGTTCTCTGCCCTGGCTTTTCATCAGAGTCTACTGGGAAGATTCTGATGTCACCAGTATGAGGGGAGACCCCAGCAAAAGCATTTTGAAAACCCAGGTGATTGTGATGTGCAGCTGGGTTGAGAACCCTAGTTAATGCAGTCAGTTTGCAATCCCTTTGAGTCAGGGATTTCAGTGCTGCCTGCCACAGTGCTTCACACAAATCACCTGATATCCCATTAAATGCAGATTCCCATTTAGACGGTCTGAAGTGGGGCTTGGGATTCTGCATGTCTAACAAGCTTCCAGGTGATGCTGAGGCTCCTGGTCCCCAGACAACACTTGAGTGGCTTGAGCTTGTTACTCCATGTGCAGAGCTGGACTTCCATCAGTCCACAAGCATCAGTAAGCATCTTTCTACCATGATCCTACTCTCTGGCAGAACTTACTTAGTGTAGTAGAAGGAACACAGGCCAAGAGGCCTGCTTTCCAATTCCAGTTCTGCCTGTAATTAGAGGCAAGAGAAGTCTCTTAAAAGTGCTTCGAGTCTTTCACCTTCTTACCACCTTTTTATGTGGAAAGACAGTCTGGATTCTGCAGTAAGGACCCTAGCTTCTGTTAGTGGCCTTTCTTCCCCCCAGGGAATGGGGCCTAAACCCCGAACTTAGGATCAACTGGAGGAAGTAAAACTAATCAACGTTAAAAAATTAAAGGAGAGTAAATGTTAAATTGTAAGCTATCGCAAGTAGAAAAAGAATCAGAGAATCTAGAGTGGAACGTCCACTGGAATATTTGGAGGGAGGTTTAAGTTCAGTTTCATTACTGGCCTTAAGTTCAGTTTCATTTACTGTAGTGCTGCTTCAGGGGCAGTTCTCATGCTTTTATGTTTGTTGCCTTTAAAAAAGCATCCTTCAACAGTGAGGAACAAAACATATTTTTCTGCTTAAAATTAAAATGATGTGAGAGAAAGGCCTACATCTGTGGAAGTAAATGTTTGAAATGCTAAGAAAAACTCTCCTTTTTCTATCTTTAATTTTTCAAGGCTAATCTTGACTATTAAGAGATTGATGCTGAAAAGAAAATCACCATGATCAAATACAGGCTGAGTCAAAAATCCTTGTGTACCTCCCTGTGGACACTAATAAATACTATCAGAGATTACCTAAAATAGAAATTTAAATTGCTTAAATTATAAGTAATATTGAAAGTGACATGTATCCCTATCTTAACTTGGAAAAGAGACCACATAATTTATTTAGATTTTATAACATAGATGTGCAGGAATTTTTGACTCATCTCTTTTGATATCAAAGAAGGTGTATTTTGCAATGTAAGTAGAGTTTTACTGAATTGTAGCTTCCCTTAGGAAGAGGTTGTATGACCAGTATTCAGGTATAGAAAACATGAAATGAAACAGTTATCCTCATTTGATGAATTATATTCAGTACACACAGTTTAGCTCTAACTGTTCTCTGAATATCCTGAGTTGTTTTTTTTTTTTTTCCCTCTATTGCTAGGTTATTTTTAAATTGCAGACTGCCAGTACTTCTTCCCAGAAACACATACTATTACGGTTTTATTGTATTTGGTAGATCTTTCATATGATTAACTATTGATTATCATAATGTGAGTGATAATATAATACAGTAGAAAAATCTCATTTTAGATTAATAAACACAATATATGTCATTTTATAGAAGGATTATTTTGGTTGCAAGTGATAGAAAACCCAACTCAAATTGTGTGAAAGAAGGGGCTTTTTGGAGCTATGTAATTGAAAAATTTGAGGGTAGAGCTAGCTTCAGGAATGGTTGGTGTAAATAGTTTAATCAGGATCATGTCTCTCTGCATCTTATGGCCTTGCTTTCCTCTGCATTGGCTTTATTCTCAGGCTCCATTTAATTACATGATGCTGCCAACACTGCCAGGGTTTTATCTTTCTGATTCAAATCTAGTGGAAAAGGAATAGCCTCTATCCTGCTCCCCTAACCAGAGTCCTCAGTCACATCTCATTGGCTCTGATTGAATTATTTGCCTTCCTGAGTCCCTGAGGCCAGCAGGACTGGTGCCCTAATTGGCCAGATCAGAGTCCAGTGATCATCTGGGGAGTTGGGAGACCATGTCCACATTGACAGGGGAGAAGGGAATGAGTCTTTAGAGGAAAATTGGCTGTTGTTCCATAAGAAGAAGGAATGGATACTTGATGTAAAAGACAATAACAACAACAGTCTCTAGATATATCCTTCTCCATCCAAGCCAATATTAAAAGTCATTTATGTTGCCTAAATACAAAGATTTTAGTGGTAGAAGGCCATGGAGGTCGTGCTTTGTGGTTGGGTGGTGTAGAGCTAGAATTTAAAACAATAATTCCATCTATAAAATGCAGAACCTCAGTGAAATAATAAATGATGATAGTATTGGATACTTAATAGCTTAACTGACAGGCAGGAAGGATATTAAAAATATTTGACAACCTGTGTAGTGGCTTGGAGTGAATTGGCTGCAGCCAATCAAAACTACTGCTGATTGTGATCTATCAACAGGGCCCCTGTGTGAGTGTTGGCAGGATGACAGCCCAGCTAACTAAGAGATGTTATAAAGGTGCCACCAGATTTCTCAGAAAACAGCTTCTGTATGTTTCTTAGGGCTACCATAACAAAGTACCACAAACTGGGTGGCTTAAAACACAGAAATTTATTCTCTCACAGTTCTGGAGGTTGAAAGTCAGAAATCAAGATGTCTTCAGAGCCATGCTCCTTCCATAGGCTCTAGAAAAGAGTCTTTCCTTGCCTTTTCTAGCTTCTGGTAGTTGATGGCAATCCTTGGCTTTCTTTGGCTTGTAGATGCGCTGCTGTAATCTTTGCCTCTTTCTTCCTACGGTCTTCTCTCCTGTGTGTCTGCCTCCCTAGCTGAATTTCCTTCTTCTTATAAGGACACCAGTCATATTGGATTTAGGGTCTGCCCTATGATTCTGTCTTTACTGATTACATTTTCACAGACCCTGTTTCCAATAGTGTCACAAACAAGGTTCTAGATGTACATGAATTTTGGGTGGGTACTATTCAACTCAGTACAGTTACCTAAAATCAAATGCTCTTACATAGTTGGCATGATGCAAAATTTTAAAAAATGTTCAGTATGAAGTTGCTCACAGACACTAAAAATATTCTTATTTTATAGTTAAAAACTAGATTTTTGAATCTTACTAAAAGTATTTCTGTGAACTATGGATTTTTTAGCTGGGAGATGCTAGTCTATTTTTTTTTTCTACATCAGATAAAGTAAATACATCTTTAATTATGATTATTTTAATTCTGTTAAAATATGAGTGTTAGTGTGACATTTTGGTGGAGAATTAATAATATTCATTGATGAGGGGGACGGAGAAGATGGCGGAGTAGAAGGACGCTCGCAGGTCACCCTCTCCCACAAATACACCAAGACCCACATCTACAGACCCACTCAGCCAACCAGAGCACCTGTGGAACTCCAACAGAACATCGCCCTCTTCAAAAGATAAAGACGCCAAAAATCTGGTAGGAGAAAAGGAAAAAAGAAAGAACAAAAGGCAAAGCAGCGCAGGACGGGTCCCGCGGGGAGGGAGCGGCAAAGGAGGACTGGCACTCCCTCGCTGGGTCTCCCCTCTACAACTGAGAGGCCAGCGGGACGGAGGGGGAGCCTCCGAGGCTCGGATCTGTACAGAGCAGCCCTTGACTAACAGAACTAAGTTAAACGGGCACAGAGTGTCCCCTCGACACCCAGCCTGAGACGCGGGCCGGCAGTGGCGGGCAGGGCCAAGCTGCACAAGCTGGGTGGAGGATGGAAGTGGCTGCACGGAGGCAGCCCCAGGGGAACGCAAGGGGCTGCGCGCCGTGGCTGTGGGTGCACAGGGCAGAACAACCTGGGCCCTCCATAAAACAGCAAGGTTGATGTGCTCTCGGGGGAAGGGTGCACACCCCTATCTCTGAAAACCCGCGGAAAGTTTTCGGGGGAAGAGAGGCGGGGCTCAGGCACAGCCGCCATATCCTCCGCGCTGAGCACGCAGGCGGGGGCGGGGGCGAAACCTGCATCCGCACCAAAGGGCTTAGCAGCCTCAAAGGCCAGACTGAGACTGGCCTGCAGCCCGGGGCAGATAGGATCCTTCCATCCTGGTCCCTCAGAGAACTTGCTCCACGAAGACAAACAAGGAGCTGGGTTCTGGCTTGGAGCAGGGACAGGGCTGTCCCTCGGTCTTCCCCTAGCCCACCTGCGGAGCGCCGACCGGGGCGGAGCGCGCAGCTGCACAGAGAGCGGAACTACCAGCAGCGCAGGTAGAGGGAGAGCGGCCACCGCCCCCCCCGCCCCCCCCCCCCCCCCCCCGCCTTTCAGGCAGGAACACAGCCCCTGACTGAGGTGCTGGGAGAGGGCACGACCCGCCCGCCTACCTGGCCAGTCTGCAACATCTGACTGTGGCATCCGGAGGGGCAGCGACCCGCCCGCCCACAGCAGAGAGCTGCACCTGACCCAGTGTCAGGAGGAGGCGCGATCTGCTTGCCGACAGGTGCTGGGAGCAGCACAGAAGAGGGTGCCAACGGAGGGCTTCTGAAAACAGCAAGCTGAGCTTCCAAAACAGGACAAAGACAGAAAGACTTCACATTAAAAGCACACAGACTCCAGGAGAACACCGACAAACACCCCCCTTTTTTTTTAAAATCTGTTTTTACCTGTTCTGTTTTCTATTACTCTCTTAATCTTTACTTCTTAATTCATTTCTATTTCTCTTGGGTTTTGATGTCCTGCTATTGATTAGACACAGGTTTCAAATACATCTATTCATCTCCCCCCCCTTTTTTGTAAAGGTTTCAAAAGGACGTCTCAACCCGATTAATACTCTGCTTCAACTCACTCTTTTATTATTCATTATACACTGTTTTCAAACCCTCTTTCTCCCTTCTTTTAAAATTCTTTCTCTCTCTCTTATTTTTTTTTTCTTTTTTTCCTAAGTTCTATTCCTAAATAGGCATCAGATAGATAAAATTCTTAAGGACCAAAATAAACAACTGATACTCCATAAACCACAGTGCCAAAGAGGTATGAGCAAGATGAAGAAGCAGAAAATCCTTTCCCAATTAAAAGAACAAGAGAAATCCCCTGAAAGAAAGATCAACGAAATAGACATCGATAGCCTACTAGATCAAGTTTTCAAAAAAGGAGTGATCGAATTGCTGAAGGAATTAAAAGAGATAGTGTTTAGCGATATAAAATATGTCAAAAATGAAATTGAAGCTATAAAGAAGAGCCAAGTAGAATGGGTAAACTCATTGACAGAGATGAGGAATGATCTAATAGCTGTGCAAAGCCGACTAGATAATGCAGAGGAACGAATTAGTGATCTGGAAGACAGGGCAATAGAAAGCACCCATTCAGAAGAACTACAAGAGAAGCAAATAAAAAATAATGAAAATAGCATAAGGGACCTATGGGATAATATAAAGCGTCCCAATCTTCGCATAATAGGGGTCCCAGAAGGAGAAGAAAGATCAAAGGGGATTGAAAAGGTTTTTGAAGAAATCATGACTGAAAACTTCCCAAGCTTAAAGAAGGAATCAGATATCCAAGTACAGGAAGCTCAGAGGGTCCCAAACAGGAAGAACCCAAATAGACCCACACCAAGACATATCATAATCAAGATGGCCAGAGTCAAGGATAAAGAAATGATTCTAAAGGCAGCAAGAGAAAAGCAAAGAGTAAGTTACAAGGGAACCCCCCATAAGGCTCTCAGCTGATTTCTCTACACAAACACTACAGGCCAGAAGGGAGTGGCAAGATACATTCAAAGCCCTGAATGAAAAAAAGATGCAGCCTAGGATCCTTTATCCAGCAAGGCTGTCCTTGAGGATAGAAGGAGAAATAAAGAGTTTCACAGACAAAAAAAAAAGCTGCAGGAGTTTAGCAACACTAAACCCATGCTAAAAGAAATTTTGAAAGGGCTATTCTAAATAGAAAAGCAGCAGGATGCTACAGAAATGAGAGACACACAACTGGAAAGGTGATAACTCATGAATTACAAATAAAGTAAACATGAAATTATAAAAGAAGACATACAAATCACTGAGAGTGGGAGAGGGAGGCAGGGAAATATAGAATATTTTTTCTTTCTTTTTAAATTTTTTTTTAACAGTAGGATGGGTTTGAGATCATGTTACTATCAGTTTAATAAAAACAGTTATAGTAATGGGTTGATAGATTTACAAAAAAGGGTAACCACAAGCCAAAAATTTACAAAGGAGTCACAAAAATTAAATAAAATCCATGATAATACAAAGGAAAATTACCAAACCACAAAAGGAAGAAGAAAGGAACAAAGAGGATATACCAATTCAACTGCAAAGATAAGTTCAAAATGGCAATAAACACACATCTATCATTAATTACTGTAAATGTTAATGGACTAAATGCTCCAGTCAAAAGACACAGAGTGGCAGACTGGATAATAAAGCAAGAACCTTCAATATGCTGCATACAAGAGACCCACTTTAGGGAGAAGGACACATATAGATTGAGAGTGAAAGGATGGAAAAGGATATTCCATGCAAATGGAAAAGCCAAAAAAGCAGGTGTTGCAGTACTGATTTCAGACAAAATAGACTTTAAAACAAAGGCCATAAAGAAAGATAAAGAAGGACATTTTATAATGATTAAAGGAGTGATACAAGATGAGGATATTACACTCGTTAATATATATGCACCCAATATAGGAGCACCTAAGTACATACAAGAATTACTAACAGAGATAAAGGGGGATATTGATGAGAATACAATCATAGTTGGAGATTTTAACACTGCATTAACATCACTAGACAGATCTTCCAGACAGAAAATAAACAAGGCAACAGAGAAATTAAATACTACAATAGAAAAACTAGATTTGGTGGATATTTTCAGAGCATTACACCCCCCAAAAATAGGATATACATTCTTTTCAAGTGCACATGGAACATTTTCCAGGATCGATCATGTACTTGGGCACAAAAGAAACCTCAACAATTTTAAGAAGATAGAAATTATCTCAAGCATCTTTACTGACCACAATGCCATGAAACTGGAAATCAACAACAGAGAAACAAAGGAGAAAAAAAGGAGAGCATGGAGATTAAACAATATGTTATTGAAAAAACAATGGATCAATGAGGAAATCAAAGCTGAAATTAAAAAATACCTTGAGACAAATGATAATGAAAGCACAACCACTCAAAACCTATGGGACACAGCAAAGGCAGTGCTAAGAGGGAAGTTTATGGCGATACAGGCCTTCCTCAAAAAGAAGAACAATCTCAAATAAACAATTTAACCCACCACCTGAATGACTTAGAAAAAGAAGAACAAAAAGCCCCAAAAAGCAGCAGAAGGAAGGAAATAATAAAGATCAGAGGGGAATTAAATACAATAGAGATTAACAAGACCATAGAAAAAATCAACCAAACCAAAAGCTGTTTTTTTGAAAAAGTAAATAAAATCGACAAACCTCTGGCCAAACTCACAAAGAAGAAAAAAGAGAGAGCACAAATTAGCAAAATAAGAAAGGAAAATGGAGAAATTACAACAAACAAAATAGAAATACAGAATATCATACGAGAATATTATGAAAAACTATATGGAACCAAACTGGATAACCTAGAGGAGATGGACAAGTTTCTGGAAACATACTGTCCACCAAAACTGAATCAAGAAGAATCTGAACACTTGAACAATCCGATCACTAGAAAGGAAATAGAAATAGCAATTAAAAACCTCCCTACAAATAAAAGTCCAGGACCGGACGGCTTCACCGGGGAATTCTACCAAACATACAAAGAAGAACTCATACCAGTCCTTCTCAAACTCTTCCAGACGATTGAAAAGGAGGGAATACTCCCAAACTCATTCTATGAAGCCACCATCACCCTGATACCAAAACCAGGCAAAGACACTACAAAGAAAGAGAATTATAGGCCAATATCACTGATGAACATAGACGCCAAAATCCTCACCAAAATTTTAGCAAATAGAATCCAACAACACATAAAAAAGATTATACATCATGACCAAGTGGGGTTCATCCCAGGGACACAAGGCTGGTTCAACATACGCAAATCAATCAGTGTAATACATCACATCAACAAGAGAAAGGACAAAAACCACATGATCATCTCAATCGATGCAGAAAAAGCATTTGATAAAATTCAACACCCACTTATGATAAAAACTCTCGCCAAAGTGGGTATAGAGGGAACATATCTCAACATAATAAAAGCTATATATGGCAAACCTACAGCCAGCATAGTACTCAATGGTTAAAAACTCAAAAGCTTCCCACTAAAATCTGGGACAAGACAAGGATGCCCACTATCACCACTCCTATTCAACATAGTCCTGGAAGTCCTAGCCACAGCAGTCAGGCAAGAGAAAGAAATAAAAGGGATCCAAATTGGAAAAGAAGAGGTAAAAGTGTCATTATATGCTGATGACATGTTACTATATATAGAAAACCCTAAAAGGTCCACACAAAAGCTACTAGAGCTGATTGAAGAATTCAGCAAGGTAGCAGGTTACAAAATTAACGTTCAAAAATCAGTTGCATTTCTTTACACTAACGATAAGTCAACAGAAGAAGAAAGTAAAGAAACAATCCCCTTCAAAATAGCACCCAAAGTAATAAAATATCTGGGAATAAATCTAACCAAGGAGGTGAAAGAATCACACACAGAAAACTATAAACCATTGATGAAGGAAATTAAAGAAGATTTTAAAAAATGGAAAGATATTCCATGCTCTTGGATTGGAAGAATCAATATTGTTAAAATGGTCACACTGCCCAAGGCAATCTACAGATTTAATGCAATCCCTATCCAATTACCCAGGACATATTTCACAGAACTAGAAAAAATCATAATAAAATTCATATGGAGCCATCAAAGACCTAGAATTGCCAAAGCATTACTGAAGAGAAAGAAAGAGGCTGGAGGAATAACTGTCCCAGACTTCAGACAATACTATAGAGCTACAGTCATCAAGACAGCATGGTATTGGTACCAAAACAGACATATAGACCAATGGAACAGAATAGAGAGCCCAGAAATGAACCCACAAACTTTTGGTCAACTCATCTTTGACAAAGGAGGCAAGAATATACATTGGAATAAAGACAGTCTCTTCAGCAAATGGTGTTGGGAAAACTGGACAGCAGCATGTAAAACAATGAAGCTAGAACACTCCCTTACATCATATACAAAAATCAACTCAAAATGGATTAAAGACTTAAACATAAGACAAGATACAATAAACCTCCTAGAGGAAAACATAGGCAAAACATTATCTGACATACATCTCAAAAATTTTCTCCTAGAAGAAATAAAAGCAAGAATAAACAAATGGGACCTAATGAAACTTACAAGCTTCTGCACAGCAAAGGAAACCAGAAATAAAAGAAGAAGAAAACCTACGGAATGGGAGAAAATTTTTGCAAGTGAAACCGACAAAGGCTCGATCTCCAGAATATATAAGCAGCTCATACGACTCAATAAGAAAAAAATAAACAACCCAATCCAAAAATGGGCAGAAGACCTAAACAAGCAATTCTCCAAGGAAGACATACAAATGATCAAAAAGCACATGAAAAAATGCTCAATATCACCAATTATCAGAGAAATGCAAATCAAAACTACAATGAGGTATCACCTCACACCAGTCAGAATGGCCGTCATTCAAAAATCCACAAATGACAAATGCTGGAGAGGCTGTGGAGAAAGGGGAACCCTCCTACACTGCTGGTGGGAATGCAGTTTGGTGCAGCCACTATGGAAAACAGTGTGGAGATTCCTCAAAAGACTAGGAATAGACTTACCATATGACCCAGGAATCCCACTCCTGGGCTTGTATCCAGAAGGAAATCTACTTCAGGATGACACCTGCACCCCAATGTTCATAGCAGCACTATTTACAATAGCCAAAACATGGAAACAGCCTAAATGTCCATCAACAGGTGACTGGATAAAGAAGAGGTGGTATATTTATACAATGGAATACTACTCAGCCATAGAAACTGACAACATAATGCCATTTGCAGCAACATGGATGCTCCTGGAGAATGTCATTGTAAGTGAAGTAAGCCAGAAAGAGAAAGAAAAATACCATATGAGATCGCTCATATGTGGAATCTAAAAAACAAAAACAAAAAGAAACAAACAACCAAAAACAAAGCGTAAATAAAGGACAGAAATAGACTCACAGACAGAGAATACAGACTTGTGGTTACCAGGGGGGTGGAGGGTGGGAAGGGATAGACTGGGATTTCAAAATTGTAGAATAGACTACACTGTATAGCACAGGGAAATATACACAAAATGTTATGATAACTCACAGAGAAAAAAATGTGACAATGAGTGTGTATATGTCCATGAATAACTGAAAAATTGTGCTGAACACTGGAATTTGACACAACATTGTAAAATGATTATAAATCAATAAAAAATGTTAAAAAAATAATATTCATTGATATGTATGTGTTTTTGTGTAGGAGATATTACATTTTTACACATGACTTCATTAAATTCAAACAAGTTTTGGCTAAAAAAAAAAAAAGGAACTGACCACAGTTAGATGAACATCATTCATTAATGTACTTAACTAATGAACGTAAGTACAAGAAACAGGAGAGATGCAACTGGTGAAGGGCTTGAAAATCATATATTCTAATGAACATTTGAGAATGGTGGTAATTGTCTTCAGCTCTTTGAAGGATGGCTCAGTGGAAAAGAGTTTAGACTGCAGAGGGAAGAACTAGAACTAGTGAATTAAGGTTAAAGGGAAATATTTCAGTGCAATATAGGACAAAACTTTCTCAATGAGCAATGTGCTGTAAACCACAATGGAGGAGGTATTCATGTAAGGGAATAAAGTGCAGATTCCTAGAAGTGCTTAGGAATGTGCTGCATAATTACCTTTCTGGGACTTTTTAATGGAGATCTTGCTTTGAACAACAAATTGAAATGGGGGTTCCTTCTAGATTCAAGTTCTTCTAAAATTTCTCTTTCTATATATGCCATGAACATAAATATTAATTATGTGATAAGGTATTTCTGTAAGCTTAAATGCTTTTTAATAGCTGCCAACCTAAAGCGTTCTGTGGCTTCTGTGCTATGAACTGCTTGGGACAAAAAGGAGGTGGGGGAGATTTAATCTAAGAGAAGGAGAGAGATCATTAATAGCTGAGAAAGGTAAGGGATTAAAACTTCTATTTATTGAGTATCTACTATGTGCAGGGATATTGGATGAATTTCTTTATCCATATTATCTCATCTCATCTAATATACTTGGTCTTTCATTGCTTGTTTTGGAGCTTATGAGAAGCTGTAGTTCTTAGAATGATGAATTCCTACAATAATTGGCATTTTCTTATGTATTCTTTGGTGTTGGAACACAGGACTCTTCTGATGGCTACATGTGCAAAACACATTTGCAAATTAAAAGTGGGACTACGGTGTCACATCTAGGAACATCTGCCCTTGTACAGACATGTCTTCCGATGGAGGTGAGTGATTTAACATGTCACATTTTCCTTTTCAATCTTTGTAAAGTATGAAGTAAAAATTTAAATTGATAAATATATATTTTAAAAAATTAACTGCTATCAGATCCTAGCCTGCTGTAGGAGGAGAAGTGAACATCATTTGTAGGAGGTATTTTCTCGTATAATATTGAAAGTGGGAACTGTGGTAAAGATCCACTCCACGTCTGTACAGATTGTGGTGAGTCTTCACCCTTTTGGTTCCTCTTTGATCTGAAGACCACATACTTTCTGTTGCCTGTTGATCTTTCTCCAGTGAAATTCCCCCAGGATAATACAGGCCTGACCCTCAGCTGTTTAAGACTTGGGTAGAGACCTCTTTGCCTAGTCTGCCTTTAATTTTTTTCCTCATGCCTTTTAAAATATGCTGGATCTGGGTCTCATTCCTTAGGGGACTTTAACCCTGACTTGAAAATCTTGCTAAATTAAAATTTAATAAGGTACTAATAATGGATTAATGGTTTTCTGGGATATTTCCAATTTTCTTTTGATCAAAATGCAAATAGCCTTATTGTAGTTTTTATTGTTAATAAAAATTTTAATATATCCATTGTAAAAATAAACAATAGAGAAATATATAACAAAGTTAAAAAAAATTCCCATACATCCTTAAACTGGAAGTAATAGCTATTAATATTTTAGTTTCATACATTCTATCATATACACACATACGTAGCTCTGTTCTGCAATGAGCAGGGATAGCATGGATACCTTTCCCTGTCAGTAAATGTAGATATCCATATTTTAATGGCTCTAATGCATTCCATCCTATGGATGCACCATAATTATGTGGAACCCATACTGAAGTAAAATACTTGAATTTTAAAATAAAATTGGTGGGGATCAAATTGCTTCAACATAAAGAAAGAAAGCTAATGCTTAGAATTCCGAGTATCCTGGTAAAATGGGAAAGGAGACTTTTTTTTTTAAGGAAGAGCCCTTTCTCAGGACCTGTTAAATCAGACCTATCTGTCAATCCAGTGCTAACCCCCTTCGCCAGTGTATGATGCTGGCCTGGAAGTAACTCTCGCCAATATAATTTAGTTTGCAAGTTATTCGTGAGGGTATTGTGCTCGGTAATAAAGTAAAGTGCCCTGAGTGAGTGTTCAAATCTTGATTACTGCTTCGTGGTTCAAAAAACCAACATCATATCTGAAGCCAAGCATGTTAGGAAGCTTTTCGGCTCATATGTATTAACTTTAGAAAATGCATATGATGATGATTTAAAGGATGAACTACCAGTTTTTACCTAACAAGCTGGCAGAGATTTGAAAAACACTCAAAAGTGGTGTTGACAGCGTGAGGGGACTGACACTTTCCGGTTGATGTTTTAACTTCATGAAGTTTAAAGATGTGCACATACAATGAAAGATCTATTCCAATTCTAGGAATTTAGCTTAGTAAAGTATAATTTTTTTCAACATTTTTTGGCAACATTTCCCAACAAATTTCAGGCATATGAAAAAATTGAAAGAATTTTGCAGGGAACACCCCATGTACTTATCATCTAGACTCTACCATTAACACTTTGCTGTGCTTGCTGTATTGTATATCTATCCCTCTATTCATCTATTAATACATCTTCTTTTTTGATGTAATGCTTTTACATCAAAGTAAATTACAGACAAATACTCATAATATAATCAGAAATGTACACAAAGATTTACCTGCAAGTGTACTCATTTTCCCATTATTTATAATGGGAAAAAATAGAAACAACTGAAATGTTCAACAGTAGTGGATTAGTTACTTATGGCACATCTCTGTGATGAAGTTTGTGATTCAGTAGGTCTGGACTGGGCCTGAGAATTTGCAGTTCCAACAAGTTCCCAGGTTATGCTGATGCTGCTGGTTCAGGGACACACTTTGAGAACCACTGCACTACTTTAGTATAGAATGCTTAGCATATTTGAGGTGCTATATAACTGAGATGGTTAGTTAATATGATGTTTGATAGAGTTGATATTGCAACAGTCTTGATGGGATGAAAAAGGTCTTAGGTTGAGCCTGAGATGGAGATTCCTGTTAAAGTGACTTATTAGGGTTGTGCTCTTAGGAGAAAGAGAGTGACAGAAGCAGGACAGAACAAGGGATAAAAGCTAAGAAAGGTTATGGTTTCAGCTAGAGACTAACTTTAGTCTGATTCTCGTGAAGCTCTGGGGGATAGATACCCAGAATTAGCCCAAACTTGTGTCTTTGAGGTTGGCCTTTTGTACTCTGTGACAGTTATTGGTTTGACGATCAGTCATTGGCTAACATAGAGGTAGACATGCTACCCAAGCAAGATGACTTCAGTATTACTGAGAAATTCTTCAGAGAAGGGGGCCACTGTGTGTTATCAGCCAACAAGTACAACAGCTGAGTGAGGATGGGTATAATAGCCTTAAGGAGACCTGGGCAGGGCACCAACAGCATCTACTACCAAAGAGTAACCTGAAACCAACAAAATGGGATCTGTGAGGAAGTATATGTATGAGGTCTGCATTTAGATGCAAAGGGGGAGGCTTGACATGACAGCAGTTTGTTGGAGAAAGAGCTGGTAATTTCGGTTGACCACAAGCTCAAGATAAGTGAAAAGAATGCCATGGAAACTAACTGGAACCTAAGCTACATTAATTAAAGCATAAATGGATCCTACATATGGTCTGGGGACCCCTGGAGGGTCCCAGAGACCCTTTCAAAGGGTCCATAAGGTCAAAACTATTTAATAATATTAAGATGTTATTTACATTTTTTACTTTCATTTTCCCCAAGTTTTCCAGAGGCTACCTTCATGTGATATTGCAACAGATTGAATGCAGGAATAGTTATAAGAATCCAGCTGTCTCCAATTAAGCCAGATGTTAAAAAAAGTTTCAAAAATATAAAACAGTGCTGCTTTTCTTACTAATTTATGTTGTTTTGGAAAACATACCTATTTTTCATAGAAATTTACTATTATATTACCAAGTATCTTTTCCATGTATTTTTTAAGTGAACTAATAATCTTTTTTAATTTCAATTTTAACTTCTAATACAGTAAACATCAACATAACTCTCTTAAACAAAAGTTCATTGGAGTCCTCAATGAATTTAAAAATGTGAAGGGGTATTGAGACCAAAAAGTTGGAAAATCACTGATCTAGATCAGGGAAATATTACACTGTTACATGTGAAGAACAACTCTGATGGCTAGAATGCATAATGAATGAATCCATAAATAATAGTTAAAAATGAATCATAAGTAGAATTTATCCATGCAGAGAAGCATGCCAAGGGCCATGAGTGGGCTTGAAAATATATTATTATGAGGAATATTTGGGAGTTGTGGGGATGTTAAACTAGAACTGAAGACCCAGGAAAGTTAGTTGTCTTAAGATATCTAGAAGCCTTTCCTGTGGAAGGGAAAGTAGACTCATTTTGTTTCCAAGAATAGAACTAGTTTGTGTCTGGAAATTATTCTAGACAAATCTCTCTACTGTTTAGAGTTGCCTACAATAAAATTGGTCATCTTGCAAAGATGTGAGCTCCCTCCCCTTTCATGGAAATGTTCAGTCACACAGTAGGTAACTTTTTCTCCGAACAGCGGCTACTGACTGAAATACTCAGATGCTTAATGCACCAAGCAGTTGATGAGTGAGTAAAGCAGGTTGATGGGAAGTGGTGGGAGGTGTGGAGAAGTGGAGAGGACATGGCTCATCCAAAGGAGCTTTACATATGCAGCTCCAGGTAGAATGTCAAGAGAAGGCCGGGGTCTGGATTTGTGTGTTGGTTTAATTAAAAAAATAAAAAAATCTCTGTAGGCCAGAAACACTATATGTAAGGGCTGCAAGTGGTCCTTAGGCCATCTTTTTATTACCCAGACTGTAATATTATAGAAAGGATTCCTGCATTGTGTAGTAGACTGAGCTGGGGACCTCTGAATTCTCTTAAGAATTTAAAGCCCAGTCAATATCTGCATATCACATTTCCAGTTTAAAGATGCTTAAAAGAATGCCTCTATTAATAGGTGCTTTAAAGAAGATTGAAAAAAAAGTTGGCCATGTATGAAGTGGGAGATCAACTCACTCTTTTGTTCTAACCAGAACTGACAATCTTGACTGTAGAAGGATAGCTGGATTCATGACTTTTATGGCTGTGAGATTATCTGTAATGGTATATAGATAATTACAGGATTTTAAAAATCAGTGTGAAATATAATGGAATATGTAAGTGAAGTAATTTGTGACAATCATAATCTATGTCTTTGAAATTTTAAAATATAATTTAAAATAATACTTTGAAGAGTGAAATGATATTCAGAAATCTACTAAATATATTGGGGTATCTTAGTACTGGTTTTGGGGAACAGGAGTTCTTATAGGTTAATCATTAGATGAGACATTTATTGTTAAAAGTAGTTAATATGATTTGCTTGTGATATTTTTGAGTTTGTGAAATAACAAACCAAACTGTGGCAATTTTTGAACACAATCCTTTCTTTACCAGTAACCAAGAGAAATCTACTGCCTCAATTTGAAATCTTGGAAATGTAAATGAATATTTTCAGTAAGAGCCAAAATAATCAACACTGTCTTTGGAATATCTTATTGTATGTAACACTAATTTCCATAAATGGATGTTGGTGCTAATACTTCACTTTATCAACTTATGAATTTTTTGGATTTAATTGAAGATGTTCCTTAGAGAAATTAAGGTATGATCATTTAATAGTAGGGAAAACGTGATTTAACAGTTGTTCTCCTTTAATGCATATGAGTGTATTGTGGAAAGTTCTTATCAAAGCCTTATTTATGTAAATAAAACAATAGTTTGAGAATGGAAGTGGGAACACAAGCTCTATATTCCAGTTATATAATTTTTTGATGAAGATTACATTATTAACCTTTAAAACTCATATGTAAATATTATTGCAAAGTAACTGCTAACCTTTAAAAATATTTTGTAGGGTTATAAATTAACTCATTGGCTAATAAAGACTACAGTGACTAGAATGGAGAAACAGGTGTAAATTTTCTATCGTGTTTAACATTAAACCACTCTTAGTGAAAGGATACAGTGAGATGAATATTCAGCATGGATATTGATTGTTAATAATCAGTAGTAAAATTTATTAATGCATACTTAGAAGAGAGAAATGCCTGAAAGTCTTTCCTATAGAAGTAGCTTTCTGTGTGACATTGCTTTGCATTTTCTTTTTGTCTCTAACTTCTTTATTTATGAAATTCTGAATCATTTTCATAGAATAGAAATGGCCCAGATTTTGCCCTTTGATTAATTCAATTTAAGTACCCATAAATATTTATTTTAAGTTGGTCAGTGATTTTTTTTATATTATTCAACTTTGGATTCTTCTGTCTGAAGTTCCATTTCTTCCTTTTGAAGAGTTATCAGAGATGCGTATTGAGCATATTTTATTTATTCATTTACTATCTTCATTACTTTAAAGCCTCAGGTTACACCTTCAGATTACATTTTTTAAAACTATGAAAATGATAGAGTCATAAAAATAGCAATAGTATGCTACTGGGAAAAAGGATTTTTGTCCTAAGGCCTTGTAGTCCACTAACTGGGACTTTCCTTAGTCCAAGGCAGGTAGAATATTATAGAAAGCCCTCAACAAAAAACAACCTATCATAAATTCCCTGAAGCATAAAGCTGAGAATCAGTAACAGGAGATGATCTCAGTTGCCAAAAGAATGTATTCAGAGAATGATGATCTTCTGAGGTAAGCAGGTCTTCAAATAGACTCATTTGCCCTAAGGATTTTATTAAGTGGCTTCTAGGATGAGTTCTATTTTGTATGGCTGAAATAGACTCATATGTCAGAATATTGTGGATTTTTTTTTTAATATAATGGAATAAATGACAAGCTACAGTTCTTAGTGTTAACAATTTCTCTGTAAAGCAACTGCTATTTTTAGACTGAATTATACACATGTTGATAAATGTAAATGATGAGTAATAAGTATGATTACCCCTACTATTTGAAAATGTAATTATTAAAGCAATGCTAAAATACCAGAAAATCTGTTATATTTAATGTGTGTAGATACAAATGGAAGTACCTGTAACAGTCACTCAGTATTTGTTTTTTGATTTAATGAAACTAATACTGACAGATTTATAATATAAATGTAATATAATATAATAAATGGATTTTTTAGGTTTATTTGTTTATATATTTATTTATATTAATGGAGGTACTAGGGATTGAATCCAGGACATTGTGCATGCTAGGCATGCGCTCTTATCACTGAGCTATACCTTCCTCCAAGATAAATGGATTTTTAAAGAAAATAACTGTTAATCCAGCAGACCGCAATCCCATAATCCCATTTTTATGTTTTTCTTGAGGTATTATGAAAATGTTCATAGACAAAGTAAATTTGAATTTTATTTAATTTAGAGTGTAAATATATGTCACAGAGTGGTATAGTGTTTGAGAGGGGAGAGCATAGGATATTCTGAAAACCAGTTGAGTCTGATTAGGATTTGCAGTTCCAATAAGATTGTGGATTATTGTACTAAGTATAGTATTTATTATATAAACTATATTTCTTTAATGACTATATGACAGAAGTGTGTGTTAACTTATTCTCAGAACTCATGAGAAACCACATATAGAGATGTGGCACTAAAACTATTTGAACTATCTAATAAAATCTTGGGGTCTTAAAGCAATTTAGTGTTCTGCTGTGAAACCAGGAAGTCTTATATAGAGGCAGGAACATGCTTCACATTCTCCTGAATCTTCTTTTCTCTCCAGGCCTTTGGTACCTGAGTAATATCACTTTGCAAAATTCAGAGACTATTAGATTTAGTGACAACCTATAACCTAAGTGGCTTAAAGTTACTTCTACCTTTCAAATTTTCTGTGTTCTGTTCTTGGCAGAGCAAAGAGAGAATCTATTTTTTGAGAGAAATCAGTTGAATCAATCCAGTCAGGTAACTAATTCTCTTTCTACTTTTCAAGCCAGTAGAAAAGCCTTTGTACAGGCACCTGCCATAGCCATTATATTTTAACTCAGCAGTAAGTTATATCAGAAAGCTTCCTTTATGTATAGTTCTAATATTGGGATGTTTTTTTAAAATCAAAAGTAAGATCATTTCTAGCAGCAGATGTGTGTGTACTTGAGACAATACTGAGCTGATACTTTCTGTATGAAAATCTAACTTTCAGTGTGGAATGATTATGTCCAGTTGTAAAGATCTAATAGGAGCTAGTTGTTTCTGAGGAAGAACATTTAGTGTGTAATTTTAGTTACTCTAATTATATATTTCTCCCATTTACAAAAAATAAGTTTGAGATGCTTTTTCTGATATAACTTTAAAAAAGAATCTTTTAATGGATTCACTGGGGGTTTCAAACTTTATGTGGATTTTTTTTCATGGATAATTTCTGAGCAGGTTATCTTGATTTTATAATTAAATCTAAAATAAATGAAAGTAAAACCACTATTTTATACTTCTTCATCTCCCTTTGATTTTTTTTTGAAGTCAGTGGAAACTCGTCCATGTGTGGAGAGGGACACATTGCTTGGAATATAGTAAAATGAGATTTGTTCTCACAAAAGATTAAATACAATTTAAAATATTTGAGCTTTCAGAAGTATTTTATTAATTATGTTTAATCTGAGTGAGATTTGTGGATTGTACCAATGTCAATTTCCTGGTTTTGTTATAGTTATTAAGATGTTACCATTGGGGGAAGCTAAGTAAAGATTACACAGGACCTCTTTGTACTTTTTTAAACTTACTCTGAATCTATAATTATTTCAAAATACAACAGTAATAAAAAAAGAAACCTTGCAAAGTGAAAAATTATATTTAAAATTCTTTTTCTTCCTTGATTAATTTGAAAAGGTTAATTAAAAAATATTTTCTGCAGTGAAAGAAATATCCATCAGCATAATATTCTACACAAGGCTCAAAAACAATCTTGTTATGTATTCTAAAGAAATTGAATGTTAAAATGGAAATGTGAAATATCATGGTAAACTGCAATCTTTAGATGTTTAAGGGATTGTTGAATTTTATTTTTTTTTAGTTTGAACGAAATTAGATACTTGTCAGGATTTTTTAAACTGTCAGATAAAGACTGTTATATAGAATATTTTTTAACTACAAAATCATTTCCCAGAACTGGGATAGTTGTACATGTAGATTGCTCCTTATATAACAGGACTCACATAGCCCCAATATTTCTTCCAGTAGTCCCTGAAATGCTCACTATTAAATGGGCTTTATTAAAAATATGGGTGAATTATTTTACAGGGAGATAACAAAACATTCTCAAACTGAAATAGTGGTTCTGAACCCTACTTCTGGACTCTAAGCACTGGCCTGATTAGATCACTTCCATCACCACTGTGTCCTTAGCATCTAACCCAGTGCCTGGCATGTAAGACACTAATATAGCTTGTATCGTGATTTTTCTGTATTGGAACTATTTAAAATTTCCCTTCTTTCCAATATACTGTTAACTTACTAAAAGTCAGCAATGTTAGAATAAGTATTTTGTCATTGTCATTTTTTGCTCTGTTTATTAAATGGTACTTATTAAATAAAGTAGCCAGGAATATTTATTAAAGTTTATTTCTGAACGTGCCTAAGGGTAAAAAATAACTCTACCTTAAATAAATGGAAATAACCAGGTATTGTCTGAAATCTGTTTGTAGACGCTCCAAGGTATATTAAGATGAAATTTCAATTATCATTTATCCCAAAGGACCAAAAGTGTCACATTTGACAGAAGATCTTTTTTCAAGAAAAGTTTGCCAGCTTCCACACTGGAGCTTTACATATGAGATGATTGGTAGTTTAGCATTCTTTTTAAAAATAATAAACAAATGAATGTCTCAGGAAACCTCTGATAGACTGAATCAGGTGGAACTGATTTAATGTTATGGATAATTACATAATTAGTGCTGTAAAAAATAAACCATACTATCTACTTGATGGACTAGAGCTGCTGTGAAGGAGGTGTGTAATTATACAATCAGCATCCTTCTCCCATGCTGATTCTGGGTAATCCTTTTTCTGCCTTGTCTGAGAAGGGGCTTCCTGTCTTGTGTTTCTTGATGTTGTTTAAGTAAACAGAGTTGAGCAGAGTGGTTTCTAGTCCCTTGATAAGTCTTTCCGTGATCTGAGTCTATATGAGAGCATCCGCTAAGACCAGTGGCTTTCAAACTTTTTTTGATATAAACCCACAGTAAGAAATACATTTTGCATCAAGGCTCAGTACATTCCATACACACATACTTGAAACCAAGGTTCATTAGAAACAATTCTTATTCTTTTTGATCTACCTACTCTATTATTCTGCTCTATTTTGTTTTTTAAAAAATACTGGTTGAAGTCCAGCAATTGATTTCAGAACCTCCTAATGGTTCATAGCTCACATTTAGAAAATATTACTTAGACCTTGGTAATTGCTAACGTCAGTGTAAAGGATTTGGAGAGTAGCATAATGGGGCTGCCATGGGCTTCAGGTATGGCATGATTGAAAGAACAGGGCTTTGGAGTTGGACAAATTTGGTTTTAAATCCCTACTTTCCCTCATTTTAACTGTGTGCTTTGAACATGTTACAGAACCTCCTTGAGCCTCAAATCCCTCATCTGTAAACATGGGTTCCAAATACTTAAAGGAGCCAGGAGGTGGGGAATTGGGAGTTGTGCATTAAATGCTGTCTTGGAAGAAAACTCCTGACCATTGCTCAAAAAGTGGTGGGCACTTCATGAAGTTTATATTCCTTTCTCCATTCTTTTTCAACATCAAACATCTCACCTGAGGAAGGGCACTGTAACAATCCTGACTCACAGGGTTGTTATGAGGATCAAATAGGATATGGGAGCCAAGGATTAACTAACGTTAATTTTTATCAGAACAACCTGAAGGCAGCTTTACTGTTCAGAGTAAATCTTTGTGCAGGTGGGATATAGAAAGTCCTGCAAAGGTTAAGTGACAATACCAGAAAACAAAACTGGTTCTGAAATTCTGTATTATAACTTAGAAGCAAGGATTGTTTTGAGATATAGTGGTTTGCATGTTGTTATTGGAGAGCTGCTGCCAGACTGCCGAAGGATGATTTATAGTGCCTATTATAAATTACTAGATACAAGTTGTTCCATTTTGCATTATATATAGAATTTAAAGAAACTTTAAAATTATTCAGCAAAGGATTTTACTTCATCAAGACCTCGAAAATGAACATCAGAATACAACTAATTACCTATTGTATAATATTTGTCATTTTCCTTACCTTAACTAGAATGCAGTATATTAATTTAATTATGAGATTTAGAAAAATGTAGCCTCCATCTCACAGCTTGAAATCTTGGGAGGAGGGAGAATTTTAGTTGTACATTTGTATGGTTTTATAAAATCACCTCCTTTTCTTTAAATGTGTTATAGTTTTTACTATTTCTAAGTTAGTTCATGACTTTGAAATGCTGTTTCCTCTAGTTTTAATTTTTTACTTTCTTGCCTGAAAGGGAATTCTTTGGTTTTAATACTGTCTGTGCTTCTCTCTTACATTCATCTTTTCTCTAGAATTTTACTGATGCTGTGATTATTTAGTGGTAACCTGGGTTTTGTTGGTCCTGGGGAAGGGACGTAAATCAGCCAAGGCAAGTATGAGACCATGGCAGCTACAAAGCATCTTTTCTCTTATTCTCCATGGTATCTAGTCTCTGGTTGCTCTGAAATGTTCCAGTCTCATTTTAGGCCTATGCTGGTTGATTGCACTTAATTTCTTTGCCATTTCTGTGTTTCCAGTTTCTTACATCATGTTCGGAAATCACCTAACACTTTATGTTTCGTTCAAATCACACTTGCATTCAGGAGAAAAGGCCTGGCTCCTTTAAGACAGAAGTACCTTTTTTCTCTGCCAGAAAGCTCATTGTAAAACTGAAGGGCTTAACCAAAAAGGGTTTCAATGTAAATTGAATATTGATAGAGAAGGGAGGTTAATTGGCCTTAGTAACTTGGTTGCTAAGGAAGCATTTTCCTGATTGGGAGGAAACTCTCCTGAGTATTCTACAGCTTCTTGTGGACCTAAGATGCTTTGTTTTATCTCTTGCTTTCTGTATCTGAGTTGGAAGAGGAAAGAGCAGAAAGCTATCATAGGAATGAAAAGCTGTGGGAAGCAGATGGTTGCTCTCTCTTAGCTACAGAAAGAGAGAGCTAAATACTGACTAGCAACAAGCCAGTGCCAGAAAGGACTCTTTGTTTAAGGCAGACAGTTGGAAAATACCATGAGGGCAAGATATAAAGAGCTTGCATAGGAGGACATAGAGAGGTTAGATGGGTTTTTCAGTGCCTAGAAATATGTAGGTGAGAGAAATTAAAGGATATTTTGAATGGACATCCAACATCCATGTTAAATAGCAGGGTTAAATGCTCAATGCTCTAAAAACTCTATGGCTGAATTTATTAAGAGAAGTTATCTAGTTTGTATTTTGAAGGTTTTGTACTATATTGTATATTAAATTTAGTAGATTTAGAATTTGTTAATCTGTATTTATTTTCATAAAGAACGTTTAGTTACAAACATCTCTTATGTTATTGTATAGTTTATTGCGTAATAGTACCATAAGTAACTTTAGAATAAACAAATTACAAATTTTTCACTGAAGTATTTTTTTCAAAACAAAAATGTCTTTGAATATTGACTATCCACACATGCTAAGCTCCCTGGTTATACTTTAATTTGTGAAGTATTATTTCTGCATGCTAAATGATGCTCCACTAACCTTAGTAAGCTAGTGCCTATATTTTTCTTAATTTCATTTTTTTTTTACTCAACATTTCATTCAACATTCATTCAAAATATTTTTGGGTATCTACTGAGTGTCAGGCGCTGTGTTAAAGGATACTAAAAGGAATAAAACACTCCTTGAAAGTAGTGACATATTTCCCTGGAAAGTTTAGAAAAGAAAATATTTTTGCTAGCATTTTATGGTTTCTGTTAGGTTTTTTTGGGTTTTCTCCATTACTAGTATTGAATATTATTATTTGAATTGAACATTGTTCTTTGTTTTTTATGGTACTTTTTAATTATAAAATTCTTTTGTATAGTATTACTTGGATCATTTTTATGGACATACTTAAAGAGACAACCAGAAGTTCTTGGCTACTCCCATAACCCTGAAGTGCCATAGGAGGATACGCAAGTCCTCCTCAGGAACTTCTCTGGAATTTATCTTTGGTTTTTGTGGCCATGTAGTTCTTGTCCCGTGAGTGGGGCTGAAAGATTTTAGAGAAAAGCAAAATGTGATGATCCTTTTGAGGGCCTCTAATTATAATAATATTCTCAGAGAAACTAGTATAATATGGATTGCTTAAGTATAACAGAGGGCTTACTAAACATGTGTGTGGTCATCAATGATGAATTTTACACTAAAAGATCAGACAAGATGATCAAATAGAAAACATTGGTGGAATAACACACCAAATTGGACTTCCTCGATAGTATGGTGGTAGAATAATGTATTACATATGTGAAGCATGCTAAGTGGTCCTCTTTCCTTTTTAATGTGGAGGTACAGGTACATTCTGATAGTTAAAAAAATTATATGCTAAGTCTACATTTTAGATTTATCTGCTGCCTAATTTTAATCTTGTTTCACAATCCATTGGTTTAGGCTTTTTATACCCTTTGTAAGTTGGATTGTCTTTCAAAGATTTGAGGTTTAGTAAATGAAAGGTGTTGAGAGAGAAAGGAGAGCAACAAATATGAGGTTCGGTGTTAAAAAGTAAGTATTTTATAGATTTTTGAGCAGAGTGATGAATAAATGAAAAAAACTGGCATTTGTAATAATATTTAGTGACTCTTTGGATGTCACATTTATTTTAACTTAATATTCATTACTTTATAGTAAGTGTGTTTATTTTTTTGTAGCTATGAAAGAGACTGCACTGAGATGAGATTAAAAAAAATTTTTTTTAGAACTCAACTTCTTCTATTAAGATGAAGCTCAGCTAGTAAACTCATTAAGTAAGGACCCTAGGCAGTTCTCTACCTGAGACTGAAAGCACAGTACCGCAGACATCTCTGCATCACCGCCATGAATGACCTTGAAGGAAGCCAGCACTTCATAAAGCAAAATCCTGTCTGTGGCACTTCATTCTGATTTGATTGATGCTTTAGAAAAAGCTGTAAGATTTTCTTTTCTTTATAGTGTGGGGCATATATTCCTTATACTTCATAGATTTTGCACTTGTCTGGAGTATTTTGTTGGCAGGTTCTTATAGGTTCTGATCTTTGACTGCAGTAAAGTAAGCAGTGAACTCTCTCTTCTTTGATCAATTATTACTAGGGAGTAAGGTCTTGGTGCATTGGAATCATGGTTTTTAAGAATGGGAAAAATACTGACTTTCTAACTTGAGTGTAATTCAGTCAATTTTCTTCCATCATAATCTTTCCAAGCATCTCAGTAGGTCGAAGGGTTTAAATACTGAGGTTTTAAGATTTATATTATTCAAAGGATATATATTCCTGTCTAGCCACTATCCACTGCTTTCTTAGATTGATAGTTTTTTACTTTAATGTGCAATGAAAGTTTTAGTATACACTTTCATATTCAAAGAAGAAGGCACCAGAAATCTTAGAAGATCAAATGAGTATTTTACCTCTTTTGGAGTTCCTTGGTCATTTCCTACGTAAGAAATTATGAGTAAGGATCATACAAAAGTGCAGTCATTCATTTGTCTGCTCTCATTCTGCTGTAGGAATACCAGGAGGAAATTTTTCAATATTTTGGCTCTGGAAAGTGTGTAAAAGCTATATTAAGACCCTTGGGGCTAAGTATTTAGGGATTAACACATACATTACATTGGGTGGAGGTGGAGCTAATACCAGCTGCAACCTGGTATATTGTAGAGACCAATTAGAGCCTCCTCTCTACCAGGGAGCCTGGTCAGCCAGGGACTCCAAACCTCAGTACCTCATTTTCCCTCCTCTCCTGACTCTGAATTTTTCACTTTGCTTGGCTCATCTTTCTGCTTTTCCTTGTTCTTGGTCCTGTATAAATCTCCATTTATTTCTGAAAGCACCCTTGTAATTTGATTCACATTCCTGGTCTCTCCCTTTGTTTCACAGTTTGGTTTGATGCTCTGTGGTTCTGTCTGGACTAAGCCAATCATTCAGTGTTCTTGATAAACTTCAAGTCCTGACCCCTAAACTTCTGTCTTATGAAGATAAAGGGGTACAGGCAGACTAAGTTTTTTTCTAAGCCTCTTGGCCACAGTGATTTGTAACAATCTTATATTGTAGAATTCAGTGAAGTGACTGTGTGAGAATTTTTGAAGAAGATAGAAAAAATACGAGAAGTATTATTTAGGAACCCCTTAACACCTATTCTCTTTTATTTTCTCATTTGTTGAACCCAGAAATATCTCAGTAAATAGGAACTTAGCAATGCTGTTTTTTTTCTTTCAATTACTTGATTAACACCATGTCTCATGGGCAGCTTCATTTTGAAGACCCTCTTGAGAGTCTTTGAACATGTCTAATTCATTCTCAACACCTTTTATAATATATTTTCTGGCTGATGAACTTCTAGATTTTCTTTTAAAAGTGCATATGAATGCATTGGGACTAAAATAAATTCTCAGCCTTTTATCCAACTGTTAGTAACTTCCCTCCCTCCCTCCCTCCCTCCCTCTCTGCCTGTCTGCCTGCCTTCCTTCTTTCCTTCTTTGCTTCCTTCCTTCCTTCCTTCTTCTCTCTCTCTCTCTCTTTTTTTTAACCAGGCAGCTGAAATGGTTGGAAACTGGGTCACTTTCATGAAATAGAAAGTAAACCATGAAGTATGGAAGACAGAGGTTTTAGTAAATAGAGATATATTCATAATTTTTCCAGATAGTCACCATCAAGGTTTTTCAGAAACTGATTTTGTAAACTAGGTATGTAAACAATTAGAGTAGAAAATTATTAGTGATACGTATAGAATATAGAATTGCATTAGGTACTCACTAAAGTTTTAAGGAACTGTTACTCCATTAAGCTGGCAAAAAAAAAAATGGATATTGCAAAAACTTGGTAAGAAGTCTGAACAAGGCTTTTAAAAAGATTTTTCTAGTTTGCTCAAAAGCTATATTAAAGGACAATTGTATTTATTTCTAATTATTTCCTATTATGCCCTAAAACGCATTTAAAGTATCAAATTATTTTATTTTTATTTGTGGATTGATTGATGGTTAATTACAGTATGCATTTGAGGATAATAATGGATTAAAATGGATATCATTGAACTGGAATAAAAGCTTAAGAATTTTAAACAGATGTGACAATGGCTGTCAAATAGTCTTTCTTTATTTAAAAAAATTTTAACTGAGTCAGTGGTGGATTCAGTACATGACATTTGTTGAATTTATCACCAAATGATCATTTCCCATCGCTCACCAATTTAATTTTCAGTCTTTATTAAATAACTACTATATACTACTTTGTATAGAGAAATAATAGTCAAGACATTATCCCTACTTTCAAAAACTGTTTAAAAGCTACATATTTTAATGATTAATTGAGTGGATTCTACAAAGAGAAAATGCTTTCTGTTGTTGTGTTACTGTGTGTTATTAATGCCAGTTATAATTTATAATATGAAATAATGGAATAAAATTGAAAGTGGTAATAGAATTAACAAAAATAAAATCATGAAAAACAGCAATAGACAAATAAAACAGTAATGGCTTTAGGGATATGACTGAAATAAAAAACACATGTATATTACAATGTTTTTTGCCTGTGCCCAGGTGATTATGTTTTAAGTATGTGTTTTCATTATATATTGCTGCCTAAAAAATCCACTGTAAAATTTAGTGGCTTTAAACAACAACTAGGGCTAGAGTCACTTGAAGGCCCAAGTGGGCTGGACATCCAAGATGGCTATTTCATTCATATGTTTGGGACCTCAGTTGGAATGACTGGAATAGTTGAGCCTGGCAGGGCATCTCTCTTTCTCCATGGCCTCTCCATGTGGCAGTCTTGGGCTTCCGCTAGCATGGCTGTTTCAGGGTTGCTGAACTTCTTACCTGGTAACCTTCTCCCCCAGAGCACATAGTCCAAGAGACCCTTGGCATCTAAAGGATTTCTTATAACCTAACCTTGGAAAGCATGTAGCGTCTCTTCTTCCATACTCTCTTGGACAAAAGTGAGTCTCAGGGCCAGCCCAGATTTAAAGGCAGAAAACCATGTAAGAGCATGTGTACACTCAGAAGGCATGGTTAACGTAGCAGGGAGGGGAGGAGAGTGGGGAAGGAGGAGAGGTATCTTTAAAGATTAGCTACCACAATGTGTAATATTCATTCATAAGTGCACAGTAATTATTTCACCATATATTTGATAAACTTGTATCAGCATACTTCCAAAATTAAAATTCACATTAATTTTATACAAAACAATATTTTATAGCCAAAATGTGCTTTCATTATCAGGTTAGTAAGAGGTTTAGTTACAGTGGAAAAATTAAATCTTTTAAAAATAAATGCCTTAATACTTTCATTTCAGTTTGTGTTGAGTATGTACTGGATACGAGGTATTGCCTAAGTCATTAGGGGAAAGATACAGGGAATTATTAAGACCCTGTCTTATAAGACCCAGCACTCAAGCAAATGTTAGTTTTTGGGACAAGGTTTACACATCAAGAGTTAAATAGAACTCCATATGCACTGACAAATTTTCATGGAAGGGAGAGATAAACATGATCTGAAATTATTTAGGAAGCCTTGATAGATATTCATAGGACTTGTATGCTGAAAACCACAAACCACTGATTAAAGAAAAATTAAAAAAAATCTAAATAAATGGACAGATATACTGTGTTCATGGATTGGAAGATTCAACATAGCAATGATATCAGTTTTCCCTAAACTGATATATATACACAATTCCTCTGAAAATCCCAGCAAAATTTATTGAGTTATGGATAATATTGTCCTAAAATTTATGGGAAAAGGCAAAAGAACTAGAATAGCTAGAAACACTTTTTTTTTTTAAAGAAGTAGAATAAAATGGGAGGAATCAGTCTACCTGATTTCAAGACTTATTATGTAGACACAGTAATCAAAGTTGTGTGGTATTGGAGGGACAAACACATAGAGCAATGGAACAGAGAATTCAGAAATAGACCCACATAAATATATCCAATTGATTTTTGACAAAAATGCATAAACTATTGAACTGAGGAAAGATAGCCTTTTAAATAAATGGTGCTGGAGCAACTTGGATGTCCATAGGCAAAAAGTGAACCCTGAGCTAGGTTTCATACCTTATACAAAAATTAACCCCAAATGAATCATGGACTTAAAGATAAAATATAAAACTTATAAAGCTTTTAGGAAGAAAATAAGAGAGAATCTTTGGGATCTAAAACTAGGCAAAGAATTCTTCAACTTGAGACCAAAAGTACAATGCATAAAAGGAAAAATTGATAATTTGGACTTCCCCAAACTTAAAAACTTTTTTTCTGCAGGAGATCCAATTAAGAGGATGAAAAGAAAAGTCACAGAGTGGGAGAAAATATTTACAAACTATATATCCAACAAAGGACCACTATTGAGAATTTACAAAGCAGTCTCAAAACTTAACAAATACTCCAGTAGAAAATAGGCAAAAGACATGAAGAGTCACTGAAGAGGATATACAAATGACAAGCACATGAAAAGATGTTTAATATTATTAGCCTTTACACACCTATCAAAATGGCTAAAATAGCAATAATTTAAAAAACAGTTATAATACCAAATGCTGGCAAGAATACAGAGAAACAGAATCACTCATACATTGCTGATTGGAATGTAAAATGGTACAACCACTCTGGAAAAAGTATGGCAGTTTCTTTAAAAAATCAAACATGCAACTATCATATGACCCAACAATTATACTACTAGGCATTTATTCCAGAGAATTGAAAACTTATGCTCATACAAAAGCCTGTACACAAATTTTAATAGCAGTTTTATTTATAATAACCCCAAGCTGATGTCCTTTAATGGGTGAATCGTTAAACTGTGGTACATCCATACTCTGGAATACTACTCAGCCTTAAAAATCAGCAAAATATTGATATTCACAACAGAATAGATGAATCACTAGAGGACTGTGCTCAGTGAATAAAGCTAATCCCAAAGGTTACATAATATATGATTCCTTTTATAAAATAACATTCTTAAAGTGATAAAATTATATATTGGAGAACAAATTACTGGTTGCCAGGATTAAGAAGAGTTTAGGAGGGAAGGAGGTGACTATAGCTATAAAAGGGCAAAACGAGGGATCTTTGTGATGATGGAAATGCTCTGTATCTTGACTGTATCAATATCAATATCCCTGTCTTAGTTTTGCGCAATAGTTTTACAAGATGTAACCATTGGGGGAAATTCAGTAAAGGATATACCTTCTATATTACTTCTTACAGTACATCCTTATCTTATATGTGTGTTTACAATTATCTTGAAATTAAAAGTTTAATTAAAAATGATTTTAGATTCAAAGCCAATAACAGGGAGAATCAAGGTGCTTTTGAATATAACTAGAAAAATCCTACTCCTTCAATGCAGGTGATTTCCATAATCTGTTAGAAAATTAAATCAAAGAACAAATTACACATATGTAATAAGCTCTTAAACATCTTAGAGATTTTGTATGTTTTGGAAAGAGGACATTTATTGACTGAAGTCAGTCTCTAATTGATATGATTTTAAGTAACAGTGTAGGACACTTTTTGGAGAGGAAGTAAGGTATGGGCGGTCTGTCTTTACTAGGTACCCCATTAAGAAATCAGCTCTTTTGCTCTTTCTGCCTTTTTAAGCTTTTTTCCCCCTCCTTCAATTCAGTGGCTTCCGTGACATTCATAAGGGAAAATTTGACAAAGTCATAGAGCTAAAAGGAGGCAACTCAAGAATGGTCATTTGAGTTTATACTTTTACTTGAAGTTAGCAATTGGATTTCTCTTTTAACATTGTTAGCATGCTTTGTCAGTGGGCACATAATATTTAATTTTGCTATTACAATAACTTCCACAAAATGTCTTCTTATTCACAGATTTCACTTTAGGGAACTGAGAAATTCCTAGGAGACCTGCATGTTGACAAAATCCTACCTGGAATTTAATAAAATCTGTTTTTTCCCATATTTTTGTAACGTGGAAAAAATTGACTTGAATTTTCTCTCATATTGTAGACTGCAGTGAAGTTTTTTCAAGAAGCATTTTCAGTTGGATTAGAGCTGATGTAAGGTCATTTGGTTAATACATAGTCAGGGAGCTGTAGAAACCACATTACAAGACCAGGGTTAATTAGTACCAGTAAAATTATATTATACTGAATATAATACTAAAAAGCTTTCTGAATAATAAGACTATTTCCATGACAAAATGTTGGAAAAACATATGTTTCTGATTTTCTTCTTGAAATGTAGGAAAATAATATTTATAATAAAATATGCATATACATACCTAAAATGGAAATATGGAATTTTTTTCTACAAACACTACTAATTTTCTTTAATAGCTTCTGTATTTGAGAGTGGGTTTGAACATTTTTCTTTTGGATTTGTCCCATGATGGCATCCTCAAAATTTAATATACAGTAAAACTAGCATTCAAATTAATGAGGGGGAAATTGTTATTTATTAAATGTTATTAGGATAACCAGATACTTATTTGGAAAAACAAGACTGGATACCATCTTCTTATCGTAATATGAAGTGGCAAGGGTTTTCTAAACATTATACTAATAACCAAAAATATGTGTTTCTGAAATCTGTTTTTATACAATAAACTGTTCCCAAACTTAATAGCTTAAACCAACAATGATTTACTGTTTCTCGATTCTGTAGATTGGTTAAATCATTCTCCCATGGGTCTCACCTGGACACATTTTTGAGGCTTCTTTTATCTGGTGGCTGCAGCCTCTCCCTCCCTGTTGTGTCATATTCAGTTGTCTAGCACAAACCTCATATTGGCTGGATCTCGGGAGAGTAAAGGCAGAAGCTAGCTAGGTGGAGGCCTAGATTCTAGAACTCATACTCACTTCAGCTTTATTTTATTGGTCAAAACAAGTTGCAAGTTCTTCCAGATATTAAGGGGGTGAATAAATAGACTCCACCTCTGAAGCAGCAATATCACAGTGCTAAGGGAGGCAGACATAATGAGGCATAATTCATTGGGAACTGTTATTATAGTCATCTCCTTCAGTATCTCTAGCTATCTAAACATTCTGCTTGATAACAGGAACCAAGTAGATTTGGATGAAGTTTTAAATAATCTCTTATTCTCATTTAGCTACCTGCTGTCTGAAACTTAAGATCTAAATAGATCTGGATTATGTAGTAACCTTGCTTTCTGAATTTGCCAACCATATATGCACTATCCTGACTCAGAAATGTTTATCACTGCTTTATCACTGACTTTAAGCAATTTTATTATGATGTGCCTCTGTGTAGTTTTCTTCATGTTTCCTGGGCTCTAGGTTTATTGAGTTTGAATGTGTGGGTTTATAGCTTTATAAATATTTATTTACCCCTCCCATCAGCCATTCCTCTCCTCTGGGGACTCATTTATATGTGTATTAGTCCACCTGAAGTTTCCCCACAGCTGACCAATGCTTTTTTTTTTTTTTTTTTAGTATTCTCTCTGTTTCATTTTTGAATAGTTTTACTCCTATGTCTTCAAGTTCACCAATCCTTTCTTCTGCAGTGTGTAGTCTTTCATTCTTTCTTAGACCTTGTAGTTTTCATCTCTAGAAGTTTGGTTTGGATCTTTTTTTATAACTTCAGTATCTCTCCTTAACATGTTAAGTCTTTTCTTTAGCTCAGAGGATGTCCAATGACAGCTTATGGGCCAAACCTGGCCTAGTAGATTCGTCTTATAAATAAAATTTTATTGGAATACAGCCCTGCCTATTTGTTAACCCATTGTCTATGGCTGCTTTTTGCATTACTATAGCTGAGTTGAGTAGTTTTTATAGACTATATGGTCTACAAAGCTTACATTTCCTGCTGTTAGGCCCTATAAACTAATTCTATCACTGATGCCAGTTCTGGGCCAGTTTCAATTGATTGATCTTTCATTTCACTACAACTTACATTTTTCTGCTTCTTTGCATCCTGGTAATTTTTAATTAGGTGCTAGATATTTGTGGAATGTTGGTGCTGGATATTTTTGTATTCTTGTAAATACTCTTCAACTTTGTCCTAGGATGCAGTTAGGTTTTCTGAAGACAGTTTGATCCTTTACAAATCTGTTAAGTTTTGTTAAGTGGGACCAGAGCAGCCTTTTGTCTAAGGCTAATTTTACTCCATTCCTGAGGCAAAGCTCCTCTGAGGACTTTATCAAATGCCCCACAAGTTATGACTAGTAGGAACCCAAATTATTCTAATCTGTATGCAAGTGTCAGCTATTGTTTCCATTAATCCTTTTGTTTTCTTGACCTGGGCTCTTTCCTCATATGCGTGAGCTAATCCATAATCAAGTAGGGATGAAAGAGACTTCTTTTTCTGTGTAGCCCTGTCCTCTGATTCTTTGCTTTGCAAACTCTTAATGGGCTTGGCCTTTCTGGATCCCCAGTTCCACCTCCTTAAGTTGAAACTTCATGGGCTCTTCCTAGGTTTTGTCTCCCTGCACCATGGCCTGAAAACTCTCTCTGGGAAACAAGCTGGGGCAGTCTTAGAGCTTACTTTGTTTGTTTCTCATATTTAAGGGATCACTGTCTTTTGTTGCCTAATACCCAGTGTCTTGACAAATTATTCTTGTATATATTTTGTCTGGTTTTTTAGTTGTTTCAGGTGGCAAGGTAAATCTCCTCCTTGTTACTTCCTCTTGGTTGAAATGGTCTTCAGAAACCTAATAACTTTAGATGGTAAGTGATATTTGTATTTTACTATATTAAAAACAAATAACAATTATAGAGGCCACAGTAAACTAAGTTGAAAGACAAGTGACAAACTGGGAAAGTATCTGCAATTATTGTGCTCTACTAAGTATTAATAGCTCTAATATAGAAGCAAGTCATTTATATCAATAAGAAAAAGATGAACTATCCCAGTAGAAAAATGGAAAAGGGTATTTTTGTTTGTTTATTTGCTTTTGTTAGTGGGTAGTTGATAAAAGAAAAAGTGAAAAGGACCAATAAATACATGAAAGAAATTCTGTCACAGTGCTATTCAAAGAGATACTGATTGAAATAACCAAGAGATACCATTTTTCACCTATCATATTCTGAAGGAGAAAAACGATGACACACATAGGTGACAAAATAGGTACTGATACATGTAGGTCAGAATGTAAGTTGTCACAATTTTTCTGAAATGCAATTTGGTAATATGTATGGAAATTTAAAATAGTTACTTGACTTAGTAATTCCAAATCTAGAAACTTATCCTAAACAAATCCCACAAGTTTGTAAAAAAAAAATTTCGTTGTAGAATCACTCATAAGACTTAAAAATAATTTGAATGTCAATTATTAGTCAAATAGTTAATGTGTGCAATTTATTATTTTTAAATTCTACAATAATTATCTTTACTATTTTTGCAGTTATTTCTTCAGTTATCAAATATATATATGTTTATACATTCAGGATATCATTCTTTGATTACAGACAATGAAGTAAATATTGTTTGTTTATTAGTACAAAAAGATGTCTTCAACATAATAAGAGAAAAAGGCAAGTTATAAACTAATATATACAGATGATATCATGGGAAATATACATATACAAAGACATATACATGTACATACACATATACTATTTCTCTGAAAGATAGAATTACAGGGAATTTTTATTTTCTAGTTTCTGATCTTATGTATTTTAAGTTTCAAAATAATAAGCATGTAAAGCTTTTACATTTCAGGAAAAAATAATGCTTGTACTATATTAGATAATGGAAAGGAAACCTTCACAGAGAAACCTTAGAAGTTTCCAAGAAACCAGGTTGTAAAATGGAAATGACACCTGTGATTTGTCAGTTGGTAGATCTGGGTGGTAGAAAAAGCAGGACCCAAGTTTGAATCCCGGCTCTTTCCTTTATAGATGGGGTGATCATGGGCAAATTAGTAAACATCTTTAAC
This sequence comes from Camelus dromedarius, assembly GCF_036321535.1. Lineage (NCBI taxonomy): Eukaryota > Metazoa > Chordata > Mammalia > Artiodactyla > Camelidae > Camelus > Camelus dromedarius. The sequence goes on from NC_087438.1 coordinate 54,641,966, forward strand.
TCTAACAGTTTTTAAAGTCATTATTTTCTAAAGTAATATATCATATAATTTAGTGTATTTATGTCACAGGTAATAGAAGTACTCAGCAAAGAGTAGTTTATTAAAAAAAATTTTTTAATATGAAATACGGGAATGAGAATAATTTTTACTAGGCATAAAATCTGCTTGGATAATGGGGTGAGTTTATTATTATGATGCTGCAATTAGCAAATACTAATTATCTCTGTATGAGCGCTGCCATTTTTAATTTCAATTAAGCTCAATTTTTGTCTAAAATGTGATCTTCAATTAAGAGAATCTTAGAGTATTTTATTTCATTTCATTTTAGCCAGGAGTGGTGTCTGAACCTGCAGCCGGTAGTTCCTCTTGTCCTATCTTCCCTCAATGTGCTGCCATCCACTGTGGCTCCTGTTCTGGCTGAAGATGGATGGCTTTAGGCAGAGGGTGCAAAAACTTATATTACTGCTGAAGAAGTGGGGCAGGTGACTTGGTGCCCTTTATCTTGAGGATCCCTCAGCCTTCTCTCAGTTTCTAATCACTCCTTCACTCTCAGAGATAGACTGTCTCTGAAGAACAAAAAGAACCTTGTGTTTTGTAAAATGAGGTGTATTACTTTAGTAGGAAAATTAATAGACATGAATGATCTTGAATTCTTCAAATAAAAAACATTTCTTTACTTTTAGGCACCCTAATGACAGCCCAGCTTTAGAGACTTTGCAGAGGCAAGAAGTCTATTAGCTTCTTTCCTTTGCCTTAAATATAGTTTCTTGCCATTAATAGTGTGAAATAAGAATCAGTGTTTATTACCAAAGATGTTACTACTAGTGTTTTAAATGAAAACACTGGCACATCAGCTATCACATAGATATTGTTTTATAGTCAAATAAAGACTCGTAAAGCATCAGTTCTACAGTCTGTCTAGGTTTGAAATATTTTTATGTACTGCTATGAGAAGAGCAAGTGCACTCGCACATCTCTTTCTAAGATTTGTCTATTTTGTCAGGTGATTCGGGTTTAAAATTTCTGCAGATGTCAATTTCAGCCATTTTTGCTATTCGTAGACCAGCTTAAAAGTTAGCTCTTATAAGTCTAACCTCATATTTATTTTAGAACAACTTAAACCTTGTAGCCTATTTTTATCTCTCAGATATGTTTTCCGTGGATTGATTTAAATCCAAAGTTAGCTCAAGATGGAACCCTCCCCCTGTTGGAATATTGCTGTTTCAGTACCCCATGATCTTTTCCAGTTCGTGCTATCAACATTGCTCTGCAATTTCTTTTGCTGCCCTCTAACCTTTTGGCTTCACCTTCTCTTATTGTATTTCCCTGATGAGTGCCTGTGCCAGGCTCTGAGTTGTTAAGGGGAGGGGTCCATAGGTTGTGGGCTGACTATGTCGGCTTTATTGTTTAAGTCTTGAGAGCTTGTTACAGGGCCCATCTATCCAAAATATTACAAAGTTTGTTTGCTGGTGTTAGTATCCTAGTAAGAAGTATAAGCTGTCTGGTAATTTAGCATTTCATTCTAAAGTGAAACTTTCTATGAACACATTATGTAGGCTTACTTGACAAAAGAAATCACTAATTAGTAATTTCATATACTTTTTACACTGTGCTCTGCCACATCCCACTGCTCCAATTTTAGGAAGAACATCACCTGATCAAATAATAACCGTCTGTCTTTTTAATTAGTTTTTCATGTTCATTATATATATATATTTTTTTTTTCTCAAACTACCTATGAAGAAGTACTTATAAAGACATACCAATGAATTACCTACCAAGAAATATCTTCTGAGTTACCTCAAGGTTAAGGTAAATTATCTGTATTTACTTAGTAGTTGAGTATGCTTTTTAAAGCAATAATACAGTCTGTTTTTAAATTTTACAAAGGTAAATCCTCTGCAAATTTATAGTCAGTTATATCTAAAATATCTTAAATTTGTTTTGTGTTTTGTGAAACAGAATGTTAAATTGTCAACTGCAATAAAATCACAACCTAAAAAGTTGAGAGTTATGTTTTATTCGGCAGACATTTCTGAGGACTTAAGCCCAGGATGACAGCCTCTCAGATCACTCTGAGGGACTGCTCCAAAGTGGCAAGGTAGAAGCCAGGATATATGAGTTTTGAAAAAAAGACCAGGTGGTCAGAACATCCAAAGATTACTGTTAATTGAAGAAAACCAGATGTCTCAAGTTAAGGAATTTAGTGCTTTTCTATGTATGGGAAGGTGTAAAAGTCTGGGCTCATTGAAATCCTTCGTTTGATATGTGCCTAGCTATCTAGGACCAGCATCCTATTCTTTCATATCCTGAGTTCCCTCAGGGTGCACCAACTATTGTGAGTGTCTGCAGAGGCCTGGCTGTCTGCTTGTCTGCATCCTGAGTTCTCTCCACTCACTGTTGGGCAGTAGTGGATGACTTGATGGCCACAGCATCCTTTGTTTACTGATATGGCTGGCAATATTTTTCCTTCACACAATCAACCTTGATTTTTTTTGTTGTTTTTAAAGAAGGTATTTTCCTTCTTGAGGAAGAATACTATGTAAATACTAAGTATTATTGTTATTATGGATGCTAATGACCTTTATCTCTATAAATATTATTATTAAATTTTTAAAACACCTTTTTTTGCCAAACTCAAACATTCCTGAATAAAAGATCAAAGGTCACAGAGCTATAATGATTCAGTAGCAAAAATACCAAAGTATTTAGAAAGTCTTTTTTACAATTGCTTAAATTATGTGAAAAGGTTTATCAAAAGGTCTAGGACCACTTGAGTTACAGCCTAATATTTGCCCAAAGTAGTCTCAAGAGAATTTAGAATAGATCTGTGCTTCAAAAATTTCAACCCAAGCAATAAGATAGCCATGTTTTAAAAACTAGTCAAACTAGAAACATGAATCATTTTGTTCATTTAATTTAAAAAGAAATTTCCAGTCATTTCCCATTATATTGGCTTCATTTTAATAATTGAAGATGCCAGACTTACAGGGTGCAAAATCATGGGCATATTTCTACTTGAGCAGATTTTATTTTACTATTATTCATATCTCATGAAACCAAAGCAATCTTGTAAAACTGGGGTGTTGTTTACCATACCCCGTTCACAGTGATGTAGGCCCAGGAGAGAATTGTTATATGGAGCTGGGGAATTAGAGAGAAGAGAATGGACATCTTAAAAACTGGTTTAGTAACAAAACCAAAAACCAATAAAGATACCATATGGAAAGGGATGAATTGTTGCTCCAGGGAAGTCTTGTTTCCCCCTATGACATTGAGTCTGGATTTTGCTATAGTCCTGATTGTCTCATTCAGCATGATCAAGAAAGTGGTCTTTCAGCCCAGGCTGTCAAAAGCTAAGGCCAGATAAAGGTGTTGAATACTTTTTGTTGTTGTTGTTGAATACTTTTAATTTAAATTAATTAATCAATATTGAGACACAGGACTGAAATATTTAAATCTTTTCTTAAATTTAGTATTTTAATATGGAAAGAAATAGAATATATGGTAATAATGAACTTAATCTTTTTTTAAAATTGAGGTCAGCTTTTTCTTTAAAATTGTTTGCTAATGTTAGTTTTAGCTAACACTTTGCAAATAAAGGAATCATTGTTTTTTGACTTCCATACTTGATTTGTCCTAAAGACAAAGCTGTTAGCTAATGGAACCAGTGAAGAATTGTCAGGTCATTTAGAATTGAATAACATTTTTTTTTAAACAGTCCTAGTCACTGTAAGAACAGTAAGAGTTCACAAGTACTATGTAGGTAGCTCTGCTTTAAATGGTCCCCAACAAGTCAGCCTGACCGAACTGCATGGACATTTGTCCAACTTACCTACAACCCATAGACTTGTTGACAGCATTGAAGTAAAATACAAAAATGAACCTTATAAGAGCAATAAAACAGCATTATGTCTTGAACTGAATTTAATTTAGATTTAAGTTGGGACTTGAACTGACATGAACGATGAACCAAAAACTAGACAAACCATACTAATTTGTAGATCTTCTTTCACCAAATGCAAAAGAAAAAGCTATCGGAGTGGTCAAACTGCAACCTAACCTAGATTTATATTTTCTCAGGTTACTCATTGGAAAAAAAAAAAAACTAGAACAAATCTAAATATTTGTCATGTTATATATTTATTTATTTAATTAAATTTAATTGAAATATAGTCAGTTTACAATGTTTTATTAGTTTCTGGTGTATAGCATTGTGATTCATTTATACATATATTATTTTCATTTTCATATACTTTTTCCTTATAGGCTATTATAAGATATTGAATATAGTTCCCTGTGCTATACAGTAGGACCTTGTTGTTTATCTATTTTATATATAATAGTATATGCAAATCCTGAACTCCCAAGTTATCCCTCCATCCCCCTTTTACCTCCGGTAACCATTACTTTCTGTGTCTGTGAGTCTGTTTCTGTTTTGTAAATAAGTTCATTTGTTTTTTGTTGTTATGGTAGTGGTTTAGATTCCATATATGAGTGATATCATATGGTATTTTTCTTTTTCTTTTTGGCTTGCTTCACTTAGAATGACGATCTCCAGGTCCATCCATGTTGCTGCAAATAGCATTATTTTATTATTGTTTATGGCTGAATAGTATTCCATTGTATAAATATACCACATCTTCTTTATCCACTCATCTGTTGATGGACACATAGGTTGTCTCCATGTCTTGGCTATTGTGCTGCTGTGAACATTGGGGTGCATATATCTTTTCAAATTAGAGTCCCCTTCAGATAAATGCCCAGGATTGGGGTTGCTGGATCATATGATAGGTCTGTTTTTAGTTTTTTGAGGAATCTCCATACTGTTTTCCATAAGGCTGCACCAAACTACATTCCCACCAACAGTGCTCTCCAGCACTTACTATTTGTGGACTTTTTAATGATTGCCATTCTGACTGGTGTGAGGTGATACCTCATTCTAGTTTTGATTTGTATTTCTCTGATAATTAGTGATTGAGCATTTTTTTCATGTGCCTACTGGCCGTTTGTATGTCTTCACTTTGAGAATTGCTTGTTTAGGTCTTCTGCCCATTTTCGGATTGGGTTGTTTGTTTTTTTCTTATTAAGTTGTATGAGCTATTTATATTAGGGAAATTAAACCTCTGTCAGTTGCATCATTTGCAAATATTTTCTCCCATTCTGAAGGTTGTCTTTTTGTTTTACTTATGGTTTCCTTTGCTGTGCAAAAGCTTATAAGTTTAATTAAGTCCTATTTGTTAATTTTTGCTTTTATTTCTATTACCTGGGTAGACTGCCCTAGGAGAACATTGCTAAGATTCATGTCAAAGAATGTTTTGCATATGTTTTCTTCTAGGAGGTTTATAGTGTCTTGTTTTATATTTAAGTCTTTAAACCATTTTAAGTTTATTTTTGTGTATGGTGTGAGGGAGAGTTCTAATTTCATTGATTTACATGCAGCTGTCTAGCTTTCCCAACACTTGCCAAAGAGGCTGTATTTTCTCCATTGTATATGTTGCCTCCTTTGTTGAAGATTAATTGCTGAATGTTGTTTCATTGAGGGGTGGTGGGGAAGCTCCTCAAAGAAAAGAATGGACGTAGTAGTTTGCCCTCTATTTTATGGTAAAGTGAATTTAAAAAGTACATTGATTGATAAAAATATTTAATAATTAACTTTAAAACAGTAATTATTTATATATTGAATAATTTTAGTTAAGAGGTAACTTATTTAAGAGATACTGGTGTAATTATTAATTGACAGAGCATTATAATTTACTTCGTATGTTAATCTTTTTATATTTAAATATTATCTCTGTATATTCTTTTTATATAAATAGAATGACACTTTAGATATAAAGAACTCTTAACCTACAGTGACTGAACCTACATCAGATTAGCAGGGACAATGTAGTTAAATATCCAAATGCATTGTGTATGTTAGACTGTGCCTCTTATTCAGAAAATAGTGATGTAGCTCTTTTAAAGTCAATAACAGCAATCATAAACAAGATAATCCCATAACACAAGTCAATCTTAACCCTGCATATAGTAATTTAGCATAGTATTGTACTTAATAAATTATCATTAATCATAAATATGTTTTCATACGTGCATATTTAAGTTCCTTAATGTTTGCTATCTTGGTTTTTCTGTAGGGCTAAGGTATAAGACACTCATTTCAAATCTGAAAAGCAGCATAATCAGTCTTTTGAAGCCCACTGCAATCAATATCTATGCAAATAGGGTGGTTATGGAATTTACACTGCTTTGTCAATCAATCACTAGTCAGGTCCCCACCCTAGACTCAAAATACTCATAGATTTTTTTTCTTTTTAAAGACACAATGACTTTCTTTTTTCTAAGTATTTGTTATACAGGTTAGTGCTATTACTTTGCCTCCTCTCCCTGCCACCTTTTCCCTACAATTTCCCACCTGCACAGTGAGTCAGCCCATGCTGCCAGTCTCTCTAGCTGGCAGGAATCAGGGTCAGGGGCTTACTGAGTGCCACCCATGGGGATTCTATGGCCCTGTCCTTGGCCCTGAATTCTTGAAAGAAGGAACAGATCTTTAGGACTTAGAGCTGGTTGGACCAACTTCCTTAAGAGTATTGATCACGTGCACCTGCCGACTGAGAGAGAAGTCTTTAGTGGATCACTAAAGGGCTCTGTCTGTTGCATTAATCAAGTCAAGTTCTTACCAAGGACTTAGTGGACACACAGAACACTTGCTAACAAATAATCAGAAGATAGACATTAAGAAGGATAATTAATTAGGTTGGATACTAAAATTGGGGTTCAAAGTTTATTTTTGTTGTATGAAATAACATATTAACTAGACTTTTTGTTGTTGCCTATAATCACACCACAGTATAAATCTTTAGTCTTGAGGATGGCCAAAGAAGCTAATGCATAAGACTGTCTTAGAATGGAGACAAAAGGAAGTTAATAATTCCCTCTGTTCTCCACTGGTCAGATCATATCTGGTGTATTATAGATTTTAAGGACTCTGAAAAGCTTGAAATTGTATAGAAGAGGGTAACTTAGATAATGGGGAAGCTGGTAATGTTTAAAGTAGAGAGGATATAGGCAGAATGGGATGTTGGTCTTCAAATATTGAAAATGTATCAACAGACTCAGGATGTGAGTTAGGAATTAAATTCCTAAGTTATAGGTAAAAAGAGTACACACATAGGGTTTTTCTCTTGTGTGAATAAAGTCTGAGGATGGATCGTCTGGGGCTAGTGAAGCAGCTTTGCAAAGTTATTGAAGACTCTGATGTCTTCAATGAGTGATTAATTCTGTCTTCAAGATCACCTCATGGTAAGTTACTGGAGCTCCTGCAATCACATCCTTATTCCAGACAGCAGGAAGAAGTGTAGATATGGTGTGGAGGATGGGCACACCTTCTCCCTTTTAAGAAACCTTCCCAGAATTTCCACAAATACTTCCACTTACATATTTTTGGTCACGGCCATTCCTGGCTGCTACTGAGGCAGAATAGAACCAGTAGGTAAAAGTTTAAAAAGGTCAACTTTTTAGGGGTACTGATGTTGAACATTCAAAAGCAACTAGGAAATGCCTATTGGAGAAATTTCAGGGGAAGACCTGAGATGTACAGCTTTTTCCAATACTATATGCCAAGACTATTTCAATATATCTATGTGCATGGACCATGTTGAGTTTTAGTTTAATTTTTCTTGTAAGAGATTTTGATAAAATTAGATGTCTACTTACTACTTATCAATGGTAAGTGTTCCTTAAAGTGAATACTTAGTACACAAGCCTTGTTTTCATGTTATTCGGAAGCCAGTATATTCGTCTAATGGAAGGCACTAGTAAAATAGGATTTTGTGGACACATTATGACTTCACACACTTAGCAACCTTTATGATACATGAAATGCTGTGCCTTATTAATTTTATTAATTAATTTTCTACGGGAAGTATTCATCACTTGATTGACCAGAAATTCACTCAATATAGCTATAAGACAGATATATTTTAAGATTTGTGACACATGAAATATATAGTTTTAGTCTTATTTTGTGGTAGATTTTTATTTTCCCTTGGTGTTTGAATTATATGAGTTTCTTCAGAAAATATTAAAATGTTGATGTAGTTTGTATTTTGTATTTGTATTCATAATTCTACAATTAAGAAATCTAACATATTAAAGTTATGAATTTTTTAATATTGGACTATAGTACCCTGACTGCACCACAAGTCTATAGGAAGTAGACTGAAAACACTCCAATACTTCTAGGCCTGTGCTCATTCTGTTGACACAGGTAATGTTAAAAAGTTATACACAAGAATTATTGAATACCTGCTCCATTAGAAACAGAAAGAGAAAATGCATTGCTTGCCAAACTGGAAAAATGTCATATAAAAAAGAAACTTTCTTTTCAAGATTCCAAATAGGTAAACCAAATATCGGTAAGAATGCAGTGGTAAACAGAGTCAAATTGTGCTCTTTTGGAGATTTAAATGAATTTTCCAATACATAAAAATACTTGCCACACATAACTTGGCCTCTACACATTTTCAAGGCATAGTTTTGATTATACACACACACACACACGTGTGTGTATATATATCTCTATCTTATATCTTTGTTTTAGTTACTTACAGGGAACAGTTCTGGAAGTCATTTTTGCTTTAATATAGAGTTTTTATGTTGGCAGAGTATAAAAGGATGAGGTGGGGGTGTGTGCCCTTCCTGATGCAAAGTAGACCATGGAAAGCCCAGCTCTGCTTTGTGTAAGCAATTGTGGGATCCCAGCTGTTTGTTCCTCCTTTTCCGTGGCATCTAGGCTTCATTTCACATCGAGTTTGAAAAATCTTTAGTTTGAAGAGTCTTGACTTTATCCCCAGATGAAATCCTTAACTAATGTGATATGTACTGCATTGAACTAACTTGAGCCAAGCCTTCTAAAGACCACAACTTATTTTCCTGGGAGAAAGATTACATTAAAGTGGAGGGATTGATTACCTTTGCCTCTTTCCTTCTTTCTTCTCAACTCTTTCCAAAGAAAAAAAAAAGGACAAACCTTCTACCACTTGGTTTTTCTAAAATCTTGCACAAATGACTCATAAGGGCTCAAGTTCTTTATCTGCAGACAAGGATAATAATACTTTTTATGTAAGGGTTATGGTAATTAAATTCAGTAAGCATTTGAGCTCTTGGTCTAGTAAAATGTAAAATAACTTCTTTGTAAAACGTTTAGCACAGTACATAGAGATCAATGATTGTGATTCCCCTTGCGTTAAAAAATGAGGTCTTCATATGACAGGGACCCCTTTGAGCCCATTGTTCCAGCCCTTATTCCATAGGTCTCTCAGTTTAGCCATCTCACACTGTGTTTGTGGGTTGGGATTCACTCATAAAACTGCCTGCCCCTTTCTCTTCTTTTCCTACCACATGTCTATAGCTTGTTACTAGGTCTTCCCTCCCTTGTCCTGTTTCCCACTTGTCTCCCTCCTTTCCCACCCTTCCCCTCGAAAAAGACTTATCTTTCCTTTAGAAATCCTTACTATATTACAGTGTAGTATGTATGCCTGGGGAGGGCTTCAGCGACTTTCCCATTGCTCTGCCTACAGGTTTTCTAAGTTTGTTTTTTTTTAAGCACAATGAGTGTTCACAGAGTGATCACACCTATGTATCCAATACCCAGACAAAGAAAAGGAACATTACCAGAACCATAGGACTCCCTCTTGACACTTTCAGTCACTACCTACCCTCCAATGGTTACACTAATCTGACTTCTGATACTTATATTCATTTTGCCTCTTTTTCTTAACCTCATATAAATATATCATTCCCTACATGTTCTTTTGTGCCTATCTTTTTTCAATATTATGTTTGTAAAATTTATTCCAAGTTGTATGTGGTTAGTTGTCTGTTCATTCTACTTGCTGTATACATGTGCATTATGTGAATATACCACATTTGTTTAACTTTCTTTAGAATGATGGGGATTTGGGTTCTTTCCATTTTTTTTTTTTTTTGTCTCACAGTTTCAGAAGAGCCTACTCTCTGTCCACAAGGTGAAGTAAATTAACTCCCTATTGAATTTTTCTCATCTCCTGTCTTCACAATTATCAATTTTTATATAATGCTGAAAGATTTCTGTCAGTTTTGGATCAAACTTTGGGCAGTTACAAAATATCAGTATAAAAAATTAAGTACAGGTAATCTGTTTTTCTGTATAATATTCAAGAAACTGATTAAATGTGTAATTTTTCAGCCAAACTGAGTAGTAAGTTAACTGACTAGATTGTGTATTAGTTTTGGCTGCCATATTGGGATTAGCTGAAGGCAACAGAGTTGTAACAGTTTGAAATAATTTTTTCTTAAACATCATTATCTTACTAAATTAACTTTTAAGCAAGGGTCTGTGAGCTTTCTTGGAACAGCTCACAGGATGAATAGCTGACCTTTATGAAGCACTTACTGTGCAAAACAGCTCTCATTTCATCCTCATGGTAACCCTCCTAAATAGGTGTTGATGTCACTCTTTGTTTTTAAAATGAGGAAATCAAGACTCAGACAGGCTAAGTCATCTGTCCCCAGTGCTGACAGTTGAGTCTGTTGGACTCCATGGCCTTCATTCTTGCCCATCACACCATCCTGCCCCCAGCCCTGCCACATGGTCGACATGGCTGCCAGAGTGATACTGCTAAAACTCAAAGCTGAGCATGGCACTCTCCTGCGGAGCAATATTTGACTTGCTATTAAATTAACTTTTAAGCACCTTTAGAGACCTACTGATCTTAAAGGAGACAATTTAAACTTCATCGTTGAAATTCTATGTAAGATTATGTTCAATCATCATAGGTCAGGTCTTTTGTTTGTATTATTTTCTATGGGAAAACATCTGGAATATAAAATTATATTCATTTATATGTATTCTTATTTTAAAAATATCTAGTATTTATTGATATTTCAGGTGTTTTTAAAATAATGCATTGGTTTTTTGTTGGGTAGTGTTATTAGGGTCATTTATTTTTAATGGAGGTACTGGGGATTGAACGCAGGACCTTACATGTGCTAGGCATGCACTCTACCACTGAGCTATGCCCTCTGCCTTAGGTGATTTGAAGTAAACATGACATACATGAGTTGATTTTGTTATCAGTTCGTACTGCATCATAGAATCTAGAAAGGACTGATTTATTATGATGCATACCTAATAATGCCAGTGTTTGATGTCACACACTTGCACATAATGACACCAACACAGCTGGAGTCTGATAAATAGCCTTCCTTGATATTTTCTCTATAGAAAATGTTCAGCAATTTCACTTAGAAGTAAAATTTTCTTTACAGAAATACTCAGAAATTGTTCAATAGTTCACTGCACTGGTATCAGCTAATAGGGTAACCAGATTACCATAAGGAGTGTAAGAAGCATAACTTTTATTGGTTACTACTGTTTCCATTTTGCAACAAACCGCATCATAAGTTTCCTGTGTTCATTCATCACTGAGTATATATTATAGTAAAACTGAAAATGAATCACAGATTCTGAATATTTTTCTTCCACACTTCAAAATGTCTTTTTAAGACAGTCTGACTGCCAACTAATTTATAGCTCTAAAACCTTGTTGTTGTATCATTTTGGAATAGAGTATTCAATAATTTAAAGTGAAATGAATCACTGTATGATGATGGATTGCTGTTAAATCTTTTGGGATGTAAGGGTTTCTTTGCCATGGTCATATATGTAATTGTGCATTTCACTGAGGGTACCCTCTGAACCCTCACTGAGGACGTATTCATGAGCTGAAATTCCAAAAACAAATCTAAGGATTTGACAGCTCAAAAGACATCAGCTCAGCATTTTAGAGGTGTTGTGTACTGGATGACAGAGTCAGGGTGAGCCTGGGACTATCCTCTGTTCTCTGACCTTCTGCCTTCTCCTCTGCGTTGGCTGCCATTGTCCCATGGCCTTAATAAGGAGGCACCAACTCACCAACCGGTCTCTTATCTCAATGATCCCAGTGGTTGTCAGGCAGTGGAGGGTGGATAACAGTCAGGAATCCCAGCAAAGAATGCCAGTAGCATCTCACTATAGTGGCTAAAACCCTTATACTTGTTCTCATGGAGACTTTTTCTTTTAAGGAAAAATAATTTCCACACTCTGCAGAATGGATTTAAAATACTATTTTGATGTTCTCACAGCTGATTTCAACAAAATTCTTAGTGCCTAAATGTTAAGAATGGAATAAATATTTTCATAAATTCTTTGAAAGTAACCATAAGCAGATCCAACTATATTGACTATTTTTCCTATTTGGCTTCTTTTGACTAGACTAGTGCTTTTAATATTACTCTGCTTCATTTTTATGGATAATCAAGAATGTGCATGAAACCTTAATTTTCAGCACAGGAAGATAATTGCTCAGTGATCATTTACTTTCTTTAAAATGTAACTGAATATAAACTAAGACGGATACTAAGAAAAAGAGCTATTTTTAAACATGACATTGAAATGGTAAATGAAATCCAATGGCATATAAAAAACATGCTCACCTTGGTGTTTTTTTCCTGCCTACATCTGTAACTTAAAGTGGACTTAGGATCTGGTTCACCTGTTTAGTCACAGAACCATAGGAAGCACCTTGCTGATCACTAGTAGTCTGAACCCTTACTTGAGAGGTTGGGAAAGAAAGCTGACCCTGTTATGTGATTAGTGCTGTAACACGGGTAACTCTAACATCCACACCACTTACTCACATAATTCCACTGCTCTTTCCATTTGCGTATGGCTTACTATTGTTCTTTGTTTCAGCAACAAGGGTGAGATCTTATTTAACGTGTTTTAGATTAAAGAAATTTTATAGTACAGTTAAAAGCATAGAAAGCATTAAATTACTAGAAAGAACACTGATCTTTCATAGTGATGGCTCCGCTGGTCTCAGGTTAATCTTTCTATGGTATCAGGCCATAATCATTTTTAAAAAAAATTGACTGCCATAAGCCATATCATAGCTCTTATACAAATATATGCAAAAACAGCTGAATTATACTGTGTGAATAAACATTCCCTGACCCCAACTTGATTTTCTTACCACTCTTTCTATGAGCAAGCAGAAGAGCATTTAAAGTAAGAAAAGTGGAGGAAAATAGAGAAGTAATAAAGGGCAATTTGAGTAGTAAATGCACTGTGGTATCCGTGGGACCCTTCTCCAAATTCACGTGATAGCAAACAGTATAGAAAAGGTTCTTTCAGCAAGTGTTTAGGAAAATATGTTCCAAAAGATCTGCATAACATTAGTGTAACCAAGTGTTCCTCTCTGTGGCTTCCTGTTTTGGAATTAAATGCCTTCAGGGTACTCAGAATAACTCTGTTTAGAAACACAAGAAGAATTTAACCTCTTATGTTCCTAATCAGTGTTAAAAAATTATAATTAAAAAACAAAAATATCTTATCCTACTTTGTTTCTCAATAGTTTCAGCTAAAATTTTTAAGTTTTTTATACGTAAAGTAGGTGGTTTATTTAGAAAGAAAGATATAAACAGAAAATCTTACAGGAATTATTATTACCAAAATTATAAGATCAGTTTTGTCTCTTTTATAAACAATTTTTCATAGAACAAACTTTTTTGCAGGCAGAATTATTTCCAAGTGAACTCAGTGAAAAATTTCTACTCTGGTTATTTGCAAAAGGTACTTACAGGGAGCAGATAAGCTGAATCTATATTTACTTCTTTGCAGTGTTATTGTTCAACATTCTTAAATTGCTTCTTCAAAGCCAGCAGAGGGAGCACCAAACAATATTTTTGTTTAGTTTAAAGTTTAATAATGTATTTAAAATTTTTTCCTCTGTTTTCATTTAAAAATCTATCTACAAATAATTATTAATTGATCATACATTTTTATGCTATAGTTTTAAATTTCTGTATGCTTCTAATTCTTATTTGAAATTAAAAGACTTAAAGGGGTATTATTTATGCAATTCAGTTCTACATGCATCCATTAAATGTCTAATGTGTGTAAGATAAATAATGGAGAGTCAAAGGTGAATACTCCACAGTCTGTATCCTTCAGGTATTTATAATCTGGTTGAATAGAGAGAATTCTAAAGGCCCTTCTATTTATAATGTAGAACATGGGCCAATTATCTTGATAAAGAATCATTGGAGGTATTATTGAGAGGGTGATATTTGAATTGGACCTTGAAGGAGAGGTTTCCTAAAATGGAAATTCTAGCCTGGAGGGAATAGCATGAATGCAGGGGATATTTGGAAAAAGGAAAATACAGAGATGTGGCTTGATAGAAAGTGGGTGATAAAGGGGGGATATCCTGGGAAGTGAGATCAGAAAGCTAAGGTGGAATCAGATATGGAGCACTCTGAAATCCATGCTATAAAGTTTTATTTTTGTTCTTTTGGAGAGAAAATTTCAGACCATTAAGAAGAAACAAATGATGATTTTCATTCAGGGTAAAAGATTGCCTGCAGAACTGAAAGATTAAAATGGAACATTTTCGTATTAGTTCATGGGAGGATATTCTATAATAATACTACTACTAATGCCTTTCATTTGTATTTGCATGTATACATGTTACGCATGTGTACATATAGACACCTATATATATGTTTGTGTATGTATTTTCACACATACAATTTATGCAATAATACTGATCCTAAATCATATATGTAAATGTATATCCTTCAGAAGTATCCTGTGATTTAAAGATTTGTACTAAAAATATGTTAGGTAATGTGTACAAGTTCTCAAAGCAAATTTAGAGAAAAGCTGGTACTCAAATCCTAGGTCTTTTGAGTCCAAACCTGGTATTATTTTCATCATACTGCACTGCTTTTGCATTAGATGATGTCAATGTGGGTATAAGGATGGATTGTTGGGAGATATATTATGAAGGTATAAAAGATGTGGGCACAAGGGAGAGGAAGGAGTTGAAGACAGTGCTCAGGTTTTCAGTCTCTGAAGGGATGACATGATGGACAGGCTGGAGTGGAGGTAGGGGATGGGGATAATTCAACGCTGGCATAGCAGACTGGAGATGCTGGAGGGCATCCCTGTAGAGCTGTCTAGCACATACTTTCAGTTTTAGGTTTGGAGCTCAGAAAAGAAGCCAGAGCTAGAGTTTGGGAGTGGATGAGATAATTCAGGGAAATTAGACTGAGAAGAGGAGTGAAATGAGAACCAAACCTTGGGGGATGTCTACATGTAGGAGGTTTAGGAAAAGAAGAAGCGTGGGCAGGAGCCTGTACAGATACTAACAGAGCTGAGAGCAGTCAGGAGAATGTCCCATTCCATTCATCACTCAACAATATGTGCATCGATGCCCTGTGCAAAGCACTGAAGCCACTGTCCAGAGTGTAAAGGTGGGGCCTGAGCAGAGTCAGCTGCTGCAGGGACAGTTTAGGATGGGGACTGAGTCAGGGTCATCGGGTTTGTTTATTCAGGAGATCAGACTTCCTAAATAGTTCCTTTAGTTATGTACTAAAACGCAAAGTAGACTTCCACCTCACAGCTCTGTTTATGCAAAGTTAAAAGATCCCAGAGGACCACCCCTTGGCTCAAAACCTGTGAACTATAACTTTGATATCCAGGTGTGTTGTGGGTCAAACTTCCATAGTTTTCAAAAGATGTACAATACCCTTGTAACCTTGATTATTTATCTTTATTTTATGACTACTTTGTATTTGATTTTTTTATAAGAGAGGAATAAAGTCACTATTATCTTTGTATAAGTTTATTAGAGAAAAATTAAAATATAAAGAAGAAATTTTAAAAATCACCCTTTAACTAAACACCATAATAAATTAGATAACCAGAAATACAACTTCCTTCCCTTTCTACCTCCTCCTCCCTTCCTTCTTTCTTACCTATTGATTTGTTGATCATACTATGCCATTATTTTACATAAAAAGGATTAAGTTTATTTTTACTTTAAATTATGAAAAGGGAAAGAATGAAAGTTGCCTAAAAGAATTGTAGTTTCCAAATAAGTACTTCATCACTACAAGATGTAGTATGTGTTTTGGAAAATCTGCCTACAATTAAAAAAAAAGAGATTATGAAAAACATAACAAGGTTAGAGTTATGGTTTTATGATACATGTTTCTATTTAGACCATATAGATTGATATTTGAAAGATGTACATGTATGCTTTTCCTTCCTGTTCCCTCCCAGTTTTTGTTTGTTACATTAATTTTACTTATTTAAACTTTATAACATTTATACTGTTTGTAATTAAGGCCTCTGATTGTTTAATTCTATATTTAACTAGGATTCAGTGCACACCATGATTTTTTTTTTTTACCTTGACTTTTCCATTCTTGAATTTTAATTTTGATTCATATTGTAGTTGTCTCATTTCCATCAATAGGTGGAATTCTTTAGGAAGGTCTCACAGTAGCTCTTTCCTGTTGAGAATGTCTTTTGTTGCATTTACCCTATGCAGACATCTTGGTTAGGCATACTGCTGTGGGGCCATGGTTTCTTTCCTTCAGAATTCTGCACACACTGGTCAGTTGTCCTCTGATGTTGAAAGTTTCTCTGGAAATATCTGAGGCTGGCTTAATTGTTCTCAGTTTTGTGCTTGATTTCCTTGTCTTTTCTCTGTCTCTCTTTTTTTTTCTTTCCTTTAAAATTTGTTTTGGTTTTTTTTGGCATCCTGTATTCAACTTCAATGTTGTAAGCATGTGGAAAATTAATTAAATTGAATCTTTATTTCACAGTATGCCCCAGAATAAAATCCCAGATGGACTGAATAATAATTTTTTAAATAGAACCCATGCAACCAGTAGATGAAAACACTGGTGACCCTCTAATCTTTCTAAGAGTCGCTTCAAGATAGAAACCATGAAGAAATGATCTATAGGTTTTTCTGCATCAAAAAGAAAAAAAGGCAGAAAACAAAAACTACAACAAAATATGAATAATATTAAAGGAAAAACTGCAACAGGTAAAATATTCACGACAAGTGATAGATGGTCAGTTTGTTGTTGTGTGTGTATGTGTTTTCTTTATCATAAAGCGAATGCTACTGAAGAAAAGTAGGTAAAAGACACACAGAGACATTTCACAAGAGGAAAATTTAAGAGAATAGATGCTTCCTAATCATTTAATGTAGGCATAAAGGTGAACTTTTAAGAAAGCACAAAGTTTTCCTGTTTTGAACATATTATCTCTCATATGTAGTTACTTACGTCAGATTAAATCAGTTTGAATATCCCTGCAAGCTGTAAAATTCCATGTTTCTGAGATTTGTATATTCTATCCTTGCTATTAGATTGTTTTCTCCTTTGTAAGTTCAAGAATGATGTTTTATGCATCTTTCTGCTCTTCATGGTGCATAGCTCAAAATGTACCATGTAGTTTGCATGTACTGATCCTGAAAGAAATATTTATTGAATAACAATTGTAATGAATTTTTAAAATTAATTTTATTAACTATTATTTTTATAAAGTATGAGGTTTAGAATCTTTTGTATAGCTACTTTAATAAAGATAGTTTTTTCAAGATTTTAAAATTTATGATGCTGTCTTATGCTTAGAATTTTAATTAATGCATTTTATTACTTGAATAGGAAGAGTTATTGTTTTATAGGATAACTGTATTCCTGAATCTCATTTTGTACAATTAGATCTTTGTTAACTATAGTAAATGAGTAAATCATATAGAGAATTGTATTTTTAGACCCTGATTCCTATGGGAATATGAGCTGCAAAGAATTTTGTTTACTATGTACACGGTTTATTACTATGTACACGGTTATTTGTTTACTATGTACACGATATTAATGCTGTAATTATTTAAAGGCAGTTGAAAATGATTTTAATGTAAAATGGCAAAATTGTGACATGAAAATGCACATTGCATGTATGATTAAAGGTTAGTGATAATTTGATCATTTTTGTTATGTTGATTTAAATAGGGAAACTGAAGTTTTTCTCAAATAAAGGGGCATATTCAATGTGATAGATTGATTTATAGGCTACTTAACAGCAAACTTTCTTTGGAGAACCATATTGTGTAAGTGGTTAGTGATATTAAAATTGGTATCAGCTTTAGGATATCAAATGTATTTATTTTTAACTTTTATGCAGATACAGTTATTAAAATTTACATTTCAAGTACATTTTGAGTGCCTTTCAAAGTAATTTTGAATGAATTCCATTTGAGAAGTAAGGAGCTACGTTTGTTAGTTATTAATCCAAATATAGTAATATAGCTTATTTTATTGATCTGTGGTTTTTTTAAATTAGGAGTGAGAAAAGTCACAGACGTAGTTTGTTGACATATTGCAATCCATATGTGTGCTTTTCTGATAAGGAAGGTATAGCATATACCATCCCTCCAGAACATTTAGCACCAGATTTATGATTTTTCTAATTTGGTTTGTAGCTTGCCAAAGAGCATGTGAGTGCATATTTGATCAGAAGCATATTTTGCCTTGAAATCAGATGAAGAATACTTAATGAGTCAATGCCAAGAAGCAATGCAGAGACGATGCAGACTAGCAGACTAAAAAGGCTTTAAAATGCCTTAATGTGAAATATAATAGAGATAAAGTAATATTACATACAAAGTCAAGTTTTTCGGTTTTTCATGCCCATCCCATTAATAAAATTCTCCACTATAACTATTGGGATTGATATTTTATATTTATGTGATGTGTTTTGCATTTCCATTGGGGTGAAGAATTATTTCAAGTAAATTGTACTCATTCTCTATTGGGAGCTGAGAAAGACAGGAATTGTACCTTAGAGGTGTCAGTAGCTCTGCTCTCTCTACCAAACTGTCCTCTAAGAATGAGTGCTAGAGATTACCAATTAAAATTAATTTTTCTCTTTGTGTTTGATATGAAAAAAATTATCTTTGTTTTGATTTATATTTCTTGTTTTATCAGTGAAGTTAGAAAATTAGCCTGTTTATTTAGCCATTTGTATTTCTTCCTTTATAAATTGCTTGTTTTTGTTCTTTATCCATTTTTCTATTAAGGTGTTCATTTCTTACTGGTTGTGAAATTCTTTATTTGTTAAGGATGTTAGCACTTTGTTGTATATGTTATGAATATTTTACGTAGTTTTTTTTGTATTTTAACTTTGTTTGCAGTGGTTTTTTTGGCATACATAATTTTAAAAATGATTATAGTTAAATCTAGTAATCTGTGAGTCTATGATTTATTTCTTTAATAAGATTTGACAGACCTGCACCAATCATACATTGTATAAAATTTTTTTCTTTTGAAACTGTGATGTAGGAGGGAATAATCAGACAAAGCCTTTGTATTGTTTAGTTTAAATAAGTTATAAGGAATTACCTTTGCTGGACTGTGTTGATTTTTATTTATAATGACTCATTTACAAATATCTCATATATATGATTGGCTGTTTTACTGCAGGTTGGGGAGGACCCTTCCCAAGTGTAGTGTCCTCCAGTGTTCTGCATTCTTAGTTGCTACTTCTTTTCCACTGTGAAAGCTGTGGAGAAAGGAGAGTGAGAGAGGAGACATTTCCAATGACACTCTCTTCTCTTCTTCTCCACCTGAAGAACACTTTTACGTACAGAAATTACCCTACACATAATTGGTTTCCAGGCTAGTCCACAATAGCAATTATAGCTTTCTTTTTTTTCTTTCTTTTTTTTTTTTTTCCTACTCTTCATTGCATAAAATTTCAGCCATGTTTTGAGTTAATTGGGGTTTTAAGGGTAGCCTGAGAAACTGAACAAAATGGTTTCAAGTCTAAAGAGGTTACAAATAAACCCTGCAAGTATAGCCCTTTTGTAATTTGTGGCCTGCTGGTCAGTCTTCCTGAGGAGCCACATTTGAGTACCCTAGACTGGGAATGGTCTAGTTTGTCTTGGATGACTCTAACGAGTCCCCAGTGATTCAGCATATTAGGTTACAGTTGTTTTGTAAGTTCTGTGAAGTGAGAGGCAGTCTGACTGGTGCATAAGTATGTCTTCTCTTTGGTATCTAGAGCACAATTACCCAATAGAATATTCTACAGTGATGTAAATGTATAGCATATGACTGTTACTTCCTGATGGGAGAAATATTCTATATCTTTGCCATCCATTATGGTAGCCACTAGCCACATGTGGCTCTTGAGCACTTAAAATATGGCTAGTGTGACTGAGAAACTGAATTTTTAGTTAGTTAATTTTAATTAATTTAAATTTCAGTTTAAATAGCCACATGTGGCTAATGGCTAATATATTGAAGAGCATAGATCTAGAGGTTTGTATTGAGTAAAGTCCTCAATTTTACCAAATCACAGAAATAACAAGTCAAGTTAATGCCTGTTACAGGCTTTCTCCCTTAGCTGATAAAAATGTCATAGAATGTATAGCTCTTAGTTGGATCCTGTTTAGAAAAAAACGGCTATGGCAAGCTTAAAAGACACTTTTGAGACAATGTGGGAAATTTGAACATGGATTGGACATTAGGTGATTTTATGGAATTAGTGTTGACTTTGTTAGGTGTGATAATAGCAGTGGGTTTGTATTAAAATACAACAGTGAGGTTTTAAGATGAAATAATACTATACATAGGGTTTTCTTTAGGGAAGAAAGTATTGGCGAGGAGTGGATGAGACAAAATTGGCCAGTGTTCACAGATGTTTAGCTAGCTAAAGGGCATATGGTGTTTATTATACTGTTTTTACACTTTTGTATGTGATGGAACATTTTCATAATAAGCAATATTGAATTGGGAGAGCTCCTTTTATGTCATAAAATTCATTAATTTTTCCAAGTTCATTTACTCAGCCATTAAATGGCAGAGTTAGGATTAAGATCTGTTATTCGATTGTAAGTTCTACTCATTTTTTATGACATCACACATGATATTTTAGACACATGGTTCTTCATCCCACCTGCTGCATGACCCTTGACAAGTTGTCTTGCACATTTCCCTCTTGTGTGGGTATGGCCAAATTTGGTAGCAGAGATGGCCACGTAGGTTGGCAGAGGATAGAGTCTTTCATGGCAAATTTGGTCATGTTGGAATGTTACAGGATGCAGATTTGACGGCTGAATACAAACAGTAGCTTGGGAGGGAAACCAGAGGAGCAGTAGCAGTAGTATATTTGAGAGGATAGGAAGAAGCAAGGTCAGACTCCTAAGAGATCTAGAATGGACAAGATGGGACCAGGTCAAAAGGCTGAGAGCATCGTTTGTGTAGAAAGTAAGGTGCTGACTGCTAATTCTTACTGAGAGACAGCTGTATATTTCAGGGGCAAGTTAACTGACTTGCCATATCGCCAGCTTGTCATTCCTCATTTTTGTGAAATGCATGTACCACTATACCTGATAGTATCTATTTATTTAATGTAAAATAATTGTAATAATATAGAATTTTTATCTAAAAGAGGCTGTCGAGGTCATCTAATTCAACCCATTTATTTCTAAGTGTTACCAAATTCATATTGCATTTCCAAAGGGTAGTTGACATTGAATTATGTGCCATAAGGAACTGAAATTATGAAATTTTAGGTTATGTATGCTCTCAGGAATATTTTGAGATGAGTAGATAAAAGTTATGATTATTCAAGTAATGCAGATATTTTGTTAAATTGATGATTGATTAAAGGGGAGAAGAATAATTTTATTTATAAAATAAAATTTATTTTATGAAATACAATTTATGAACTGTATTTATACTTATACTTCTAGTCTCAGGGCTATTGTCAAACAAGAATTTCTCCCATCAAAAATTGAACAGCCACATAGTGTACATTTTACAAGTGTCCATATTTTATAATTCACCCCAAGAATGGGGGGAATTTCAGCAAATAAACAATGCAGGAATAAGCTCGTAAGTGGGATGTTTGTTATTGCCTCACTAGGACATAACCATATAAAAGCAAAGTAAAACAAAACATTATTGAACAGCATCATATTGGCATCGTGATAATTTTCTAATTGTATTTATTTGCACCTTTTGTGGACTATTTGAATATTTCTTTTTAGGTTCCATTTCTGAATTCTTTAGTTAAAGCCAAAAAATACTGAGTTTCTCCTCCTGTACCCAAACTATTCTATAGTCAAAAGCAACAAGCTCACAAAGTCAATTTCTAAGTTTAATGGCAGATATTTGTATTTATTAGGTACTGTTAAGTTGGGACTACTATACTCATTTGTTCATTTATTGATTATTTCGTTCTATTTTTTCAATAATTTAACAAACTTACTATGTGTTCCCACTGAGGATAAAAGTAAGTAAGACATAGCCTCTACCCTCATGCTGCTCACATTTTAGCTGAGTAAACAGACATATAAGTAAATAACTGTGATTGAGTGTGTCGATCATTATAATAGCGGCATATGCAAACGGCCATAGGGACATTATGGAGAAAAGGATTAGCTAGGAGATGGACTGGGGTAGGAGTACAGACAGTTTTCATGGAAAAGAACCTTGAAAAATAAATTGAGGTTGATTGTATTTCCTATTATATTAATTTTGGCAACTGTGGGAATCACGTTTTAAAAAATCTATAGATGTCATCTGTCTTTACCTTTGAAGGCACTTCTGGTTCCATTTCCCCCACTCTCTGCTACAGATGCTTTTTTGTTCTGCAACCTTTGATCTCTGTCCTATCTGATTTTATTCTTTGGATCCTGGTTGACATCTGGTCCGTTTTAGATGACTGACCTGACTTTGAGCTATCTACTTTTAGTCTGACCTGGCACTCTCAAAGTACTCTGCTTCTGGTAACTGCCCTTCTCCTTGACCTATTACAGCTTCAAGCAAAAGAAACTTCATTTACATGATCTGGGCAGACGTCTAGAATCCTTCTCCAACCTAGGACTCTGGTGTCTACCAGCTAATTTTATTTTTCTGAGATTGAGTATTAGAAAAGAAAGATCTGAGAGAATGTAGATATGATATGGCTAGAGACCAGAGTCCAGGGGGATTGAGAAGGATGTAATAAATTTGGAAAGGTAAATGAAGGCTGGAGGGTAAGAACAATAAAATCTGTGGATTTGGGGCTTTATTTTTCATGCCGAATGGGGCTATAAAAGGTTTTCAGGAGGACTGTGATACCATCACATCTACACTGTAGAAAGATAACAGTGTCATGACTGGACCATAAAGAGGAGAGATTGTAGTCAGGGAGGTCAGTTAAAGGAAAGAGATGATGAAGCTCTGAACTGAGCAAAGCAGTAATGATGGAGAAGAAGAAATACATCAGAAAAATTTCAGAGATGGGACTAATAAGATTTGGGAACTAACTGGAAATTGAGCATGGAGGGAAAGAAAAATATTCAAGATATTTTCCAAATTTTCTGGTATGGGTGATTAGATGGGTTATTTTTCCCTTTGTTATTACAATTGTAATTAATGTAAAAAATTAATAATGTTTGTAGCTATTTGTTTGATGGCTGTCTTCTCCATTTGACTGAACTCCATGAGGTCAGGGACTTTGTCTTTATTGTTTATATCCACACTCCCTGGCACCAAGCACAGTGTCTGGCTAATAGTTTTTGACTAACTGACTAGTTTCATTTGTTCAATAAATTTTATTGATTACAAGGTACTATTCAAGATGAATTTAATACCTTTAACGAAAACATGAAATACACAGGGATGAGCAGGTTCAATGAAAACATAAAGGGTTACATTTTGGACACTCTGAATTGAGCTGTCATGAACATCTTGTTGGAGATATGAAACTATCTAAACTTCAAAAGAGTGATCTTGGTAGCAGGCAATTCAGATTTGGATGTTAGTGAAACCTGAAGCCATGAAATATTTGAGATAAACAGAGTAAGTGAAGTGAGGCATGATAATGGCTAAAATAGAATTCTGGTGAAAGAGGTAAGTAGAGAAAGAAGAGTTTATTAAGGCAACTGAGAAGTGTCCAGAGTTTTAGGAGAAAAATTGGCATATTGTTTTCCTCAAAGGGAAATGAAGAGAGAGTTTCAAGGAGGAGTATGTCTTGAGATACAGTATTTGTGAAAACTGAATCCCTGGAAGAATTCTAGGAAGTCAAGGATTCCTGAAATATTCTATCTTTTTCAGTGTGTGTATGTATATCTCAGCATTTATGTCTGAACTCTTTAATTTATGGTTAAATTACTTTAAACTGTGGCGACTATTACCTCATATCTATGAAATCCAATAAAATTTGCTCAATATGAGTATTGTTCAGTTAATAAGGTCTTAAGATTGTTGCCTGACTATGAACTGTAAGAGGAAAAGATCAAAATTTAGAAAGAATTTTCTACTTTTAGATGAACTATATGTCCTAAATGAATTTTCTCTTCAAGTTTTCATGGTTTATTGCTCTTTTCATTTGAATAAATTTTACTTTTCAGTTGTGATAATACTTTTAAAGCAATTAAACACAAATGAATTTATGCCATTATGAATGATTATTAATGCATAAGAGTATTATTGTAATGTTGGTGAATATACTAGTGTGTGTGGTAGAATGGAGAAGCAGTAAGTCTTTGGTTTGCAAGGCTTTTTGAGTTACT
Source organism: Camelus dromedarius (assembly GCF_036321535.1). NCBI lineage: Eukaryota > Metazoa > Chordata > Mammalia > Artiodactyla > Camelidae > Camelus > Camelus dromedarius. Next base: position 54,666,418 of record NC_087438.1, read on the forward strand.
ATGAATTTCATTTTAAACAACAATGAAGATTGCAGTTGCTTTTATTCTCCTGATTTTCTTTGGAAAAACAAATTATTTTAACTATAGCCTCGGTTCCTTAACATTCAGTCAATCAGAAAGAACTAAAAGACAGACAAAAAGTAAAAATTTTCTTGGGAAATAGAAGCACTTGAAGAATTATTTGGCTACAGGAATCCATTGCTTATGATATATATGTGTGTGTACCCATGAAGATCTGTTTTGTAGCTCTGAATTTGTAAATTATGTGAGATGCTACTCATTTAGTGTGAGAGATTTCCTTGTAAATAGACTGCATCAATATTGTACTATGCTCCCACTAGATGATCAGTAATTTTGGGCTGAAAGACTAATTGTTGACAAGATTTAGAAATTACCTAATGTTTCAAAAATGCCTGACTTGTTGCAATTATATACAAAATCTAAAGCCTTCTGGTTCTCCATCAATTGTTGCATGTAGTAGAAACTATCCTGGCCATCGGTAGTAAAGTTGGATCTATTGATGTTTTTTGGCTAGGCGCCGGGAAAGTCTTCAATAATGTCATAATCTCTCTAGGTGCCATTAGTCCTGCAGGAGGTTTCAGAGCATGTGGGATATAGATGGGGAAAAAGTCACAAAATGAATGGATAGAATATGTATTTAGGACTAGTCAGGCAGGCAGGCAGGGAAAAACTATAGAAAGAACATTTGCATTTTTGATTTAGGCAAATCTTACCTGGAGTAGGATGGAAGTAACTTAATTAACGGGAATTATTCTAATCACTTTTCCCTTGGATTTCTTGATATATAGAGACATTGATTTTGGGGATGGATAAAAGAAGTGACAAAAAAGAACTCTTGCATTTACTTTTTCTCTTTGTTTGTTTTGTTTTTATTAACCCCATCAATTTCCTCTAACAAATCTCACTGGCTTTGTTGATATCATACTCTTTTTCTTCCAGGCAACATTTTATTCTCTCATGGCTGAGAGAAAACTAAGTACTAGGCCCCACAAGAATGATTATAATATAGCCAGGATTTAAGACAAAAGGCAGTAAGGTGATTTAGAGGTCAAGTGGCCTGAACTAGGCTGGGGAGTAGAAGTATTGTCTACCCATTTAGGTTTAAAGGGTTCTAATATTTCTGGCAAGAAGATCCGTATTTATTACCGTGAATTTATTTGAAAATCTTATGATCTGTGCTCATAAGTCTTCAAAATATTTGTTAAATGAGTGAAATGATGAAAATTACATTCAGCAAGATAGGGTTCCATAACCTTAACATAGATCCAGGAGTAAAGGTTATACCCATCCTAGCGCCTTTTTCCTTAGGAGATCACGTCACCAGTTCTTTTATAGTTAATTCTTCAGGTTGGTGTAAAAGAAATTGTAATTTGAGGGTATTGTGGGGACTCCAAAGTGGCCAAAGATTGCTGCAGTCCTGTGATCCTCCCAGCAGGAGCCACTGAGAAGATGACATGGAACATAAATGCCCTCTTTAAGCATTTCCTAATTTGTCTGCTCATAGTTAAATGTAAATAGTATGGGCCCTTTACAAAGCTGTGAGTTAGACTAAGTTTCTTTTGGAAGCTGGATATTTTTGCTTTATTTTTGAAGACTGCTTGTTACAATTAGAAGTTGTAGATGGAGCCTGGAGAGCCTAGTCTAATCTTAAATTGCTTGTCAAGACAAAAGGAAATCGTTGAGTTAAAAATAGATTATCTACTTTTTGTCTCATTCCACTTATATCTGTGGACCCTTTTTTTTAGTATATCCAGAAGGTAAAAATGCTTTTGGCATGTTTGTATTATCAATAAATTATTACTATTTAAATTCTGGGATTTATTTTGGTAAGAGCAGAATTTGAAGCCATCTACTGAGACTTGAAATTAGAGTACAATACAGGAATTAATAACCTGTAATTTAAATCTTTTTGTTATTGAAGTCTATCATACTTTAAAGGGTTTATTGAACTGACACACTTGATTTGAATATACTCATTACTAACAAAGCTAGTTAAGAAAATTGATTCTAAGTTCAACTTTGGTGTGTCCTTTACTTAAACATTCTATGCACAGTGTAGAAAATGCCTGACACCCTCTTTTGGTCTCAAGTCATAATCCTAATTTGGAAGGGGGCATAAAAATAAAGAGAGAATGTTAAATTATCTTCTAAAAGTATCAGTCACAGTGTACCCAGAAAAGACTGAACAGATGAGAAAAAACTAAGCTAAGTTGGCCGTGAGCTTCATTTTCTTGCACCTAATTCTTGCCATCTTTTTTGCCTGGAATAACCCATGCCTCATTTCTATCTTGGCTATTGTAAATAGTGCTATTATGAATTTTGGGGTGAATGTATCTTTTCAAATTAGAGTTTCCTCTGGATACATGCCCACGAGTGGGACTGCTGGATCATATGGTAACACTATTTTAGTTTTTTTAAGGAATCTCCATACTGTTTTACATGGTGGCTGCACCAAATTACATTCCCACCAGCAGTGCAGGAGGGTTCCCTTTTCCCCACGCCCTCTCCAGCATTTGTTGTTTGTAGACCTTTTGATGGTGGCCATTCTGACCGGTGTCAGGTGATACTTCATTGTATGCTTGACTTGTATTTCTCTAATAATTAGAGATATTGAGAATCTTTTCATGTGCCTGGTGGCCATCTGTATGTCTTCGCTGGAGAAATGTCTATTTAGGTCTTCTACCCATCTTTTGATTGTCCAGGTTGGTGAATTCACATCCCAACTTCCAAACCCTGTAGGTGGAACACTCTAAAGTATGTTCCATACAGTCTCTCAGGTGTTCCCAGAGGGGAGGAGCCCCAATCGCCCACAGTGGTACTCTGTTTACTAGGGTACCCTGTGTTGCTTTCTTTCCCATCCTCCCTCTTCCTCACTCCCTTACTGGTGCTCCTGAAATCACTTACCCTATAGATTACTTGTGCTCAAATCTTCCTCTCAAGATCTGCTCTGGGTATAATCTATGCTAAGATATGGACCCTAAATAGAGCCTGGATCTTGGATTAAAGAGCAGTCTTCTTGCAGACTTTCATGTGGTTGTTTCTCACTGTTTCTCATGTTTTCAAATGCCTCAACTTGGAGTTATGGGATTTTATTAGAGTTGGAAGGACTTGTTACCAATTGATAACTGCCACTGTTCATGTTTGTACCCACTACTGGCCTTCCTGCTGCTATGGCTCTTTCCTGCTCCTGCCTCCCGTACTGCGAGCTGAGTGTCAATTTGAAAATCTTGGCTGAGGTTTTTTAAAAAGTTTAGCTGATAATAATTTTAAGTATTTGTCCCCGCACAGCGAAAACACATTTTCCTGGCTTAAAGGCCTTAAAGATACAAAGAAGTCCATCTCCAATGGCAAATTCTCTGACTGATCGATCCATGGGGAGGTGGTAGGGTGGTCTGGTCTGGAGAAGCCTTTTTTTGCACCCTCAGATTTCATCATGTTGGGTGTAAGGCTGAATCTGACCTTTTGTTATTTGTTCCCATAAATGATTTTGTCTTCACTTTCTTGCCAGTGAATTGCTTGAGTTGAAAGTTGAAGTTCCTGATAAAACTTTAAATCTATTTTTTTAAAAAGTGAAATTCATTTATCGAGGAACTGAAATCATTAATTATGTTGTAGCTCCTTATCTTTTTTATGATACAAGTATTGCTGTGGGTATCTTGCTCTAAAACATCTGCTCAGTAGTCCGTTATAGTGGCACAAGAAGGCTTTTACATGAAGTCAATAAAGTAGCAGATGCTTCTTAATGACAACTTCCCAATTCATTTAGGAAACAAGTCAGTTCTGAATTTGGTTTTTCCTCCAAGTGGGGCAACTGTGCAGGCGAACAATTCTAAAGAGGTTAGAACTGACAAATCAAGTCACTGTATAATTTTTTTTAGGGTGCTGCAAGTTAGTCTAAAAGCCTTATCTAATAGCACTTTAATAAAATTAGCATTTTCCTTACTATGCAGATCATCCTTTACCATTATAAGTAACCAGGAAAACACATTAATTCAATATTATCAGCTTAAGCTTCTTTTATTTTCTTCTTTGGAAACTTCTGTTGAATGTTGATTTAGCATTAGCATTACAAATAGAAAAAGTGGTTGAATGCCCAGGCTTGGAAATGGAAAATGGCGGTCCAGCAATTAGAAGTCAAACACAGTTCCTTCCAGGAGTGATTTCTGTCACCTCAGAGACTGATCCTGAGGCCCTGGTGGTGTCCAGTGCCACTCTGCACCATCTTTGCAGGGCTTGCCTTCTCAGTACAGTAGGCAGTCATCCCCCCAGTGTGTTCTGAAGGTGCCAGAAAAGCCACTGCTGCTATCCCTCTCTCCCATGCCTTGTTCTCTATTACAGTAACTGCGCGGAGAGTGATGCTTTGAGATTTTCCTGTTTAAGGAAACTTCTTTTCAAAGGCAAAGACTCTTGGTAAGATTAACATGTCCAGGCTATAACAGTTACTGTTGGTGAATTTGTCAAGTCTCTTTACTCTGAAAATCAGGAGGGCTGAATTTTGAAGTCTTGTGCTGAAAGAGGAAAGAAAATAAAGCCTTTAAAAGGTAGGTATAGGAGCTGCTGAAGAGCAATTTTGTCTTCCTCATAATTTTTTTTAGCAATGGTGCAGGTCATCAGCAGAGTCTTTAAAGTGGATGCATGCACCCAGGGAGCTTGCAAAATAACCCAAAGACATGTGGGAAATAGCATTAGAACTACTTTTTATACTTTTGTTTACTTTTTTAAATGAAGGTTTACTAATATTTGAACAGGCCTCACACTGGATCCTCACACAGTTCACTCGTCAGGAGACCAAGAGTCCTATATGTTACTCAGGGCATCCAAAAGGGAGTGGGCACCAGATGCTAGGAAGGGGCTGACAGTGGTGCTTCACTCCTTCAGGCTTTTATTCTGTATCATAGCTCACTGTGTCCTTGATTTACCTGGGTGATCTCATCCAGTATTAGTTAACGCAACTCTTATTTGTCAGACCAGGGGCTTTAAAGATCCCTGCACAGGCACTCTAATGAACAAAAAAAAGGCAGTATGTAAAAACAACAGTATAATCAGTTCTTTCCAAACACTGGTTCTCCAAATTTGAAATTAAGATTATTTGAGACAGAATTTATATTTCCTATTGCTAATGATGACCCTTAGCCTGTGTGTCTGTTGTACCTCATGATCATATCAATCTCTCTAAGCTGATTAGCAACTCACTGAAAAGTATCAAGAAAAATGAAGACAAACCTCTTACAACTGAAGAAGGAGAGTGAAATGTGAGTGTCATGATTTACTAAGCACGGCTAGTGATATCCGTCTTCCATGGGGATCTGTGTCTCTTTTTCAGCTATTGCAACCATTAACATAACCTATCAAAAAAACAAGAAAAGAACTGAAGTCACACCTTTGAAATGCCATATCATAATTAAGATTTAAAACACCCCTCATCCCCCTCCCAGAACAAACCTGTAGTATATTCAACCAGGTTGCTCTCATCAAAATATTACTGGCAAAAAGGGTGTCTGAACCATTAACAAAACAAAAAAAAAACTATATTTTTCAATAACTCTTTATTTACTGTGTTGATTTACACATTTGGAACCCAGGGCTCTTTGTCTCTATGCAGATTAGAACAGGATTCCTTTTGAAGAGAAAGGAAGTCACCTCTGGCTCTTCAGAGTTGACTTTGAATTAAGGCTGTGTCCCTGCGCTGGAGAGAAAGGCAGGACTACTGGGCAGGCAGGATCTGGGCCACGTGGTGTCCAAGTGTCTAATCATCTGGGACTGTGACAGGGCTGGCTATTCAGCCGCACCGCTATGGAGCCAGGAGCCCAGGGATAGTCAGGCAAGTCTGTGCTCATTTGCATGCAATTTACATGTGTGACCCTTTAGGTGGTAACTTTTTCAATGAGTACTTTACAGAAGGAAGTGTGCAAGGAAACTTTTTAAAGGCTGGAAGAATTTGTTAGGAAGAAGCTTGAGTGATTAGAGGTGACGGGTGACACAGTCTAGGTGATAATCTGCTGAACTTGGACAAAAAAATTGTTCCTAAAAGTCTATCTGGGTAGATGATATGGTCATTGAACTAATAATAAACCTTGGGGAATGGCGATTAGGATATTAAAAGGGCCAGTCCTACATAAAACTGGTTTATAATTGAAGGAGCTGAAACAAAAAAGGTTAAAACTTCATGTACGAAATTTATAGGTGCAGTAAAAATTATATATACTCCAGAACTCTGCATTTTCTCTAGTAGCACTTATTGTGATGATAATCTTAATGATTTGTGTGATTATTTGTTTATCATGTCTCCTCCCTTTAGGGCACAATGTCTACTGTTGTTCTCCTCCCTGTCCCCAGATCCTAGGAGAGTCTAGAACAAGGGTTGGCAAACTGTGTCCAGCTTCCTATTTTAGTACAACTCACTAGCTAAGAACAGTTTTTGCATTTTTATATGGTTGAAAAAGAATCAAAAGAATAGAAATAAAGTTTCATGACACACTAAAATTATATGAAATTTAAATTTTAGTGTCCGTAAATAACATTTTATTGGAACAAAGCCACACACGTTAAGTTTACATATTGTCTAAGCTGCTTTCATGCTACAGTGGCAAAGATGAGTGGTTTTGATGGAGACATATGGTTCACAAAGCTTAAGCTATTTACTACCTGGCCCTTTAAGAAAATGTGCCAACCCTTGATCTGAAACATGGAAGATATCCTGTAACATTTGATGAATGAATACACTAATCAGTATTCCTACTATGTGTCAGATAGTTTTGCATTTTATCTTGTTTAATACACTTTAAACAAGGGGAAAGTGCCTTCTTTCAACAAATAAGGAAACTGAGGCTCAGAGGGATTAAGTGGTCTGTCTATCCAGTGAGTGCCAGGAATTGAACCCAGGTCTAACTCAAAGTTCCATGCTCTCTTCCATATTTGACTATACTGTGTTTCTCTAATATCTAGGTATCTTTATCTGGGATTTGAGTGTACTTGTAGAAAGATGAGGACTTTCATTGTGCTCTCATTGCTACTTGAAATGGCATTATATAAAAGCAGCTCTACATCTTTGTCCTAGCATGTGCATGGTGCCTGGCACGTGGCAGGGACTTGTGGAACAAATTAAGGGGTTCTCCTGATAAAAGAGCCAGCAAACAAACAAATAAATCCCTGTTTACACCTGCATAATTCAGAGAGAGTTTTGAGGAAGGGGAAGGAGCTCATGGCTCCCTCAAAGGTCCTCTAGAACAGTCCTCTGCTGATTCCTAGACTTGATGTTTCTTGTACACACAGTAAGACAGCCTCCTCTGATGTTACTGCAATGCTTGCCTTTTGGTCTATTTTATCAAGACCATATCATTTTCACTCTTTGGCAATGAAATTTGCTCATTTCTGATCTGAGTATAGAAAGTTTATTCATATACTGAAGGAATTTGCAGTTTATTCATCAAGACATATAAAAATCTCACTTGTTTAAATTAGGGTAGTGCTATCTCTTACCTTAGAAAATGACTTCAGCCAGACTTCAGCCAGTTGGATTCAATTATCATCATTCTTTGAAGGCTTAGAATTTATCATCCCCTCAGGAAATCTAATGTAACATACTAAGATAGAAAAAAAATAGAAAAGGGGGAAAGTTCATCAAATGGAGACACAGGTCCTTTAATAAGGTTCTGCTTACTACTTATAAAAGTACAATAAAATGAAATTAAGGAAGGCGTTAAGTCACACTCACAGGAATGGGCACACTAAGGCCTATGGGCCATAGCTTGCTTTTGTAAATAAAATTTCACTGGAGTATAGCCATGTCTGTTTGTTTACATGTTACCAGTTACCATGTTAGCTGCTTTCATGTTACAGTGGCAGAGATCTTATGGCCCACAAAGCCTAAAATATTTACTATCCATCCCTGTAAGAAAATGTTTGCAGACCTCTGGAACTAGGGATATCAGAAAAATTAGAAGAACTAGAATTGTTTAATATGGGAAAGAGAAATCTGGGGATGATAAATTGGTTCATATTTTTGAGAGTGTATTATATAAAATGTGACTTGTTTCTTAATTTTCTACAAGGATAAACCTAGTGGAACTGATTTACCCTGTAGCATAAGGAAGAATTTTGGGGCTTTGGAGTTAAAACATGGAAAGGTGGTTACATGTGGTGCAAAATTTACTCCTTTTTGGCACCCCAAATTCCACTGTTAAGGATTCCTTTTGATTAGGATTATCAGTTACAAATCCACTGCTGAATGGAATAATTGATAAAGGAATAACATACTGAACTATCAGTAAACATTGAAATTTTCATGGGAATTAATCGATCAATTAAAAGGAAAAGGAGAAAATGGGGGCTATTTTTGGATAGGAAGAGATAAAGGAAAGGGTCAACAGAAGAGCCTCTGTCCCTGGGAGTGGTGGTGTTGAGCTGATGTCTTAGGTTAATGGAGGTGCATTTGGCTCCCACGGAGAGGAGGCCAGATGAGACAGTGATACTCTTGAAGACACAGATAAGCAGCCAGTGAAGTCAAACTTCTTTATGGTATAATTTTGAGTGTTAATGATTGGGCTTTCCTGATACTATAATCCCACAGACCAGAAAAGTAAAGAATCCCCACAGAGACCCTACACATATATGTGAGGCAAGGCGTCCTGGAGTAGTCTGCTGACCCCTGTATTAGCATCACCGGGAAAGTTGTAAACAACATAGATTCTTAAATCCATCTCAGAACTGCTGAGTTCAAAAGCAAAAGTTTGGGAGTGGAGTGCAACAATACAAATGTTCAATATCCCCTACGCCTCTACCCACCCCTCTCCAATCTGATGGTTTTTGCAGAGTGAAAGAGCCCTGAGTTTGCAGCCTGAGGGGTTTAGGTTTGTGTTCTGGCTCAGTTTCTTACTTACTGTGTAACCTTGGGCCTTCCTCCTAGAGCAGAGGAGCAAATGGCATAGTGTACACAAATGTGCTTAGAAAAACTGTAAACTGTTGTAACTGACGCTGGTCTTTTCATGTAACATTCTAAGGGTAACTCTGAATAGAAACACATTTGACTGATTCTGAAGCTCAGCATACTAGGTAAAAGTCTCTCCCTCTTCCTTTAATTAGTTGTGATTTCTATAGCCCTTCTGAGCCTTTCTCATTTTTTTCTAAGAAAATAATGATTTTATATATTATTCTGATGTAAGGCCTAATCATTATTGGCATATGTTAGATGCCACTAAGCATTATTACTATTCTCTCTTGCCAAGGAACCTGTGTCCTCTGGCAGGGAATCTAAGAGACTCTCTTCTGCAGCCTGCCTTGCACTCAGCCTGTTTGCTGCTGCCCGGCCCTGGGCTCAAGTTGTCTTGCTGTCTCCTGCACGGTCCTGAAGGAAACAGGGCCTACAAAGCACATTGGAACCAGCTATAAACATCCAGAAAACTGCCAGATGTGCTTTGGCGGGTTTCTGCGTCCCCTTCTTCCTGCTTGCCCTTGAGCATGCCAGGCTGCAAAGGATTTAATCCCACACAGGAGAGAGATTCTTTCTCTCAGAGGGAACCCACGTTGGCAGTGCTGATGCTAATTCACTCCCCTCTGATGGAGCTGACAGAGCAAAGAATGGCACCTCTTTTTTTCCTTTTTTTTTGAAAATCAGGAGTAGTGATGTTACAGGAAAGGGGGAGCCTGAGATGTATCCTTGGGATCATCTTGGTAGCACCCTTTGTTGTTTCAGTGTCGCTCTGGATGCTGTCAGACACATGCCTGCCTTGTGTTGAACCCTCTCTTATGTGCTGGATACAACATTTACAGTTGCTAAAAGAATGCCATCACTTGCAAAGTTTTTTGTGAAAATCACGTACTCAAAAGCCATAGAGATCATAAAAAAAAGAGTCCATTCTTGGAGTAAAAATAGTAAAAAAAAAAACAAAAACAAAAACAAAAACCCACCCCACTGTAAATAATGAGCACTGCTTATGTAGGGGCCTACATAGGTTATTTTTATAATTCATTTAAAATGTTTTAATAATTAAAATTCTTTCCTAAGGAATTGATTTTTCAATGGTTTGTCCAAAGGCTTCATCAGTCTTTATCACTTATGAAAATATTAAAAGGATGTTGGCTCAGGAAAATCAGGTGAAGTTTGTTACACAACCTATCTTTTCACTCTGGCTTCTTGGCTATGATACTGTCCCATAACTGTTAGGTTTGAATTAAGGACCTGACTGGTGGAAGATAAACAAATAGGTCTTTTCCTCAAGGGACATTATGAAGAAAGCTTGTTACTTATGTTTGCTCAGCAATAGTAATAGAGATTTTTAGTGATAGAAGAAAAGTTTTTCCTCCTTCAATTACCTTTTCCTGTAGGCTCAATAGAGATATGGATCTCATTTCCTAAGCCCAATATGCTATTTGGGTTTGCTTTCAATAAAATATCTATGAAGTGTCTTCAGCATGATCACTATTTAATGAGATTTAGTTGTAAAGCTTAATTCATATCAGATTTTCTAAATGAGAGATCACTGTCAACTTATTGTTAATTGAATTCAATAAAATCAAGGTTTCTATAATTAATGTGAACCACTTAATCTTTTAGCTCCTTGAATGAATGTAATTTTCTAAACACAGGTATCTTCTCATTTAATGAAATAGCAACATTTTAAGGAAAATAAATGTACATGTGGCTCCTTTTTCTGTTAACTCTTAATATCAAGTTAAATATGCCCCAAACCTTTAAAAAAGACATAATAAAAGAAAAATAATAAAACATTAACACACTTATTCAAAATGTTAATAGTAGTCCTATGGTGTCTAGAACATCAGTCCAAATCAAGTATATAATAGTTAAGAAGTGGCATTCAGTAGTACGAAGAGCAGTGGTTTCAGTGTCAGTAGGTATGAGTCATAGGCCTGCCTCTGCTCCTAACTATTTGGGTGACATTGGGTAAACCACCAACCTTTCTGGGCCTTCTTGTTTTGATCAGTAAGGTGAGTGTTGGGCCAGATGGAATGATTCAAGTGCCTTTCATAGTTAGAGTTCTGTGATTCTGTATACTATTACATGGTATCAGAAACTTGTTACCTTAAACATTTTTGACAATTAAAATATTCCAAAAAGTTGATAGAATGATATAAAGAACACCTGTGGATCCATCAGTCAAACCAACAATCATCACTCTGTGGCCATCCGTGCCCCTTCCTCACCTCCAACCACTGACCCCTCTCCTGTGTTACTGTAAAGCAAGTTCCAGGCATTAGACTCTCTTCATCAACATAATCCCTCTACCATCTGTACTGTTACCCCCTGAGGTCTTAGATATTTTATTTTTAATAAATCTCAAATTGCTCTGCTATTTTTTCCTTTTCATTTTTAATAGACATTTCTAAGATAATTACAGATTCACAGGCAGTAATAAGAAATAATCAGAAAGATCCCATGTACTTTTAATCCAGTTTCCCACACTGGTAACATCTTGCATAATTATAGTGTAATATCACAACCAGGATATTGGCATCAATACAATTCAGTGATCTTATTCATATTTCCCCCTTTTAATTGTACTGATCTGTGTGTGTGTGTGTGTATACTTGGCTGTATACAACTTTATCGCATGTATAGGTTCATGTTATCTACCACCATGGTCAAGATATAGAGCAGTTCCACCGTCACAAGGACTCATGTTGCCCTTTTGTAACCATACCCAACTCCCTCCACCCACCCCCTTAATACTACTCTGCTCTCTGTTCTTGATTTCTAAAATTTTGTCATTTCAGAACTGTTCTCTAAATAGAATCATACAGTCTGTAATTTTTTTGGATTGGCTTTTATCACTTGCATAATTCCTGAGAGATTCACTCAGGTGGTTGAGTATATCAACATTTTGCTCGTTTCATCGCGGAGCAATGTGGGATGGTGTAACAGTTTGTTACATGACCTGCTAAGGGACATATGAACTGTCTCAAATTTTTGGCTAATCTGAATAAAACTGCTATGAACATTTGTGTACAGGTTTTTCATTTCTCTGGGATAAATGCCCAAGAGTGTAATTGGTGGATTGTATGGTAATTACATGTTTAGTTTTATAAGAAACTGCCATATGGTTTTCCAGAGAGGCTGCACCATTTTATATTCCAAGCAGCAGTGTACGAATGATCTAGTTGCTCTGCATCTTCACCAACATTTGAAGGTGTCACTGTTTGTTATTTTAGCCATTCTGATATATGTGTTGTGCTATCTCATTTTACTTTTAATTTGCATTTCCCTGATGGCTAATGATATTGAACATCTTTTTCATTTGCCTGTTTGCCATTTGTATATCATCTGTGGTGATCTTTTGCATTTTTACTCCTCCATTCACTTCTCTTAAGACTTTAGGTCAGGGTAGGCTTGCTGGTTAATCACCTATGAAGTTTGTTATAATATACTTAAATGAGAGGAAACAGATCTGCTACTGACATAGAAAATGCTGCTTACCATGGTTCTCAGCTCAGTGTTAGAGTTTCTGGAAATACAAAGATGAATAAAACAAGAACCTTGGTCTTGAAGTTCTAAAACCATCTGGCACTTTGAGAAAGGGAAGCAGAAAATATGTAGAAGTTTAGAGATTTCCAAACTGCATAACTTCAAGGGATGATATTTGCATGGGCATCATATAGGTGACCATGGATGACAGAAAGATCCTAGCAGACACAGGCCAAGAATTCAATTTAGTTAGTATGAGTTAAGGATGCAATAATGTCTTTGCCCATAAATAGCTGCCCAGAGCAAGGGCCTGAGTGACATAGCAGCACTCCCTATTAGAGGACAGGTACTCTAGCCTTCAAACCCCACAAATGTACTCAGCTGCCAGTGAGAACCATGACTGGAGTAAAACTTCTCATAGGCTCTTTAAGAAGCTTTTTCTGTCCCCTCTCTCTTATTCCTTGGACCTCCTAACTGTTCCAGAGAATCTGGATCTATGTCTAATTAATCACCCGTTTAAAGTTCCTGGTATTAGCCCCAACATACCTAAGTGCTTAGTTTGAGTTTGAGTGAAGGACAGTCTTTCCAGGAATTTTATCCTCCCTAGCAGGACTGAGTCATAGGCAATCTGTTTCTGCAGCTTTATGCAGAAATTAATGACCCAATTCAGTGTTTACTTACAAACTGGACAGTGATGGTCTAAGAAAAGAAATAGCTCAATAAAGAAGAGTAGAGGATAAATACACAGAAAGCTAATTTATGGTAAAAGTGGCATTATAATCAGTGGGAAAAGATGGACTATTAGAAATCATCTGGGAAAAATTCTTACCTCACGCTATACACAAAAACAAAATTAGTATGGATTAATGATCTAAATGTCAATTTTAAAAGCACGTGTATGAGAGAGAAAGAGAGAGTATGTGTGTGTAGAATAAAAGAGTTGAACACTTTTCTAACTTTCAAGCATGAAGTGGAACCTAGCAGGAGCCCTTCTAATGAAGACAGGTAACTCAGAAGCTGCAGATAGAAAATGTATCTGCTTTGACTACATTAAAAGATTTGACTACGTTAAAGTAAAAAAAAATCTTTATAATAAAATGTACAAGAAACAAAGTTAAAACTGAGTGAAAATATTTCATACACACATGTCACACACATCCTTGCATAATTCTGTTTTTCTGTGCTGCAGGTATTTATATGTATGTATTTCCAGTAATAAGTTATTATTTCTAATATAAAAAGTTTATATAATTCAATAAGAAAGTGGAAATTAAGTATCAGAAAAACAGGCAAAGAATAAGAACAGGCAAATCGCAGAAGACTACAAATTACCAATGAATATATGAGTAGATACTTGCTTTCACTAGTAATCAAGAAACTAGAAATTAAAACAAAAAACTGACATTTAAAAATTCATCAAATAGACAAAAATTAAAAACAAGTAATATTCAGTATTTATGGGATATGGGAAAGGGCATTCTTACACATTTTTGCTGGGAATATAAATTGATACAGCCTCTTTCTGAGGACAAATTGTCAGTATCTATTGAAATTTAAAATGTACATACCCTCTCGTAAAATAATGTCACCTTTTGAAATCTGCACCATAGAAAAATCGAGGTGTATAAAGATGTATGTGTTTAGATATTCACTGCAGCATTAGTTGTAGTAGCAGAAAATTATAGTTAATCTAAAATATCCAGCAGGATGGAAATGTTTAAAAAAACCCTACAAAACTACAGCATAGTCATACATTGGTATACAGTGAAGCCATTAAAAGAAGAAACAAAATCTACAGCACAGACATGGCAGCATGTGGTAGTATGTCCCTGAGTGAAAAAAATCAAATCAAGGAACATATGTGTATACAGCATGATTTAATTGGGAATGCCGGTGTGAGAGGGTAGGTGGGTGTGTGTGTGTTTATGTGTTTGTAGACCAAAAAATTAAAAAGCCTGAAAAAATACACAGTGACCTATTAAAAATAATTACAAATCCGAGGTTACTACAGTGCTGGGATGTGGGGAGTTTCACTTTTTTTTTAAAATGTTCTTGTGCAGTGTTTGCAATATTTTAAATCACAATGATTTTATAATGTTAAGAAAGAAAAGAAATTATAAATGCTAAACAACCTAATCTTTGACTAAAAAGAAAGAATTTTGGTTAAGAGAATTTCTTTAAAAGAAGACATATTTTTCTTTGCCTAATGAAAATTTAAATATACAAAGAGAAAAACCTCTTCCTTGCTACTGTATTAATTTTCTGTATCTGGAATATTTATTTCAGTGATTTCTCTCTGGTTATTTAATTCACTGTATTTAATTGATAGTGTTTACTGGAGTTTAGTGAAAACCTACTTTGTAAATATCTCCAGTTGTGATTTATCTAGTGTAATATCTCCTCCAATGAATTGACTGTGAGTGGGGAATTAGTAAAGCAGATAACAGATCTGGAGAGTGGTCTGTGGCTTTACTTATCTCCACAGGAAACCTTATTTCATATTGATAAGGTATGAAATCTTTCCTGCAGCTCTTCCCAATTGTTCATTGTTGTAGTTACTGTTTTAATGAGAGGTAGGATGGAGCCAAACCAACCTGCTTCTTTCCCTCCACTAATTTACTATCAAAGGAAACTCTTCAACCCAAATAAATAAGTGAATGTGGATGGAACCAGATTCTGACTGAACGTGTGCAATTAATTGCTTCCAAACATTAACATACATTCTGAAGAAACCCCACACATAATAATAATTAAAAAATCAACTGGTGGAGAATGATTAGGTGAGAAGTGAGCTGGCTAGAACCATCTTTGTTAACAAAATCCTGTTTAAGTTGACATTAATATTTGCCATCTACTCTATTATAAATCAAGATTTATTGTAGAAATATACCAAAGATAGCACAATAATAAAGAAAACAGATTCATCTCAGGTTTTGAAATGTACCTAACAAACTCAACCTCTTGCAAAATAACTTTCTTATTCAAAATGGAACTGGGAATTGTTCAGCACACAATGA
The DNA here is from genome assembly GCF_036321535.1 of Camelus dromedarius. NCBI lineage: Eukaryota > Metazoa > Chordata > Mammalia > Artiodactyla > Camelidae > Camelus > Camelus dromedarius. The sequence goes on from NC_087438.1 coordinate 54,681,874, forward strand.
ATCATCTTTTGGCAAGTACAATAGAATCTTTAGGGACATTTCACAGTCTCTTGTTCAATTGTTAGGATGTTTTTAGCTTTCACAGGTAGGGAAGAAGGTAGCTTGTATAGCCATCATCTTGTTGCTAAAATTGTCCAGTAAAGATTTTTCAGTTGCTCTTGCAATAGATCTTTTTGCTTTTTTTTTCCTTCCTGTTTTTTTTTTACCCAGAGCTGCTTTGTCTCTCGAAAGCAATCTGGAATTACTTAATGCTAATGTTTTCTGGTTTTACTATTTACCCAGGACTCAAATGTTAAACATTAATGTGGGAAACTCCCTTTTCCTTACCTCATAGTCCTATATTTATTTAACTGTTATTTTGCAAGAAGAAAACCTCATCTTTCTCTCTTCGTGTTAATGTACTTCTTTTTATTGACAAACATATTTTGTTTTTGTATTTGCTGTTTTTCAGGAGGCTTTAGAGCCACCTCTGGATGATTTTGAGGTGACCGAGACTGCCACGGCAACCGAAGTGATTAAATATGAGTATCATGTCTTGTATTCCTGTAGCTACCAAGTGCCTGTGCTTTACTTCAGGGCAAGCTTTTTAGGTAAGACCATGTTGGAAGCTAAATGTAAATTCATAACATTTACATATAAGGCAGAAAGCAGATTTGGAAAATTATTCTTGAGAGAAAAAAATAGAGTTAAAAATAAGAGAACTGTGGGTGAGGTAAGGTTTTACCAGTAAATTTTCTCATACTTTAGAAAGAGTATCAAGACTTCAGAGTGAATGATATCATCCCAGCCTTAAGTCTCAGCTTCAGATTCTTGGCTTCCTGCCCAACGTTGACTAAGCCCCCTGGCCCTTTTTCTTTACTTTCAACAAGTAGGAACAACTTAAAGCTACAATGTTTATTTACTTCTAACTTTACAGTAAAAATTTCTTTCAATCGCAAGCCATCCCATTAATTCGAAAGTCCCTATGTCTTCTTTCCCAAACACTAATTATTATTTCACGAACTGTTTATCTGTCCATTGAAGCTATATTTTAAAATAGCACTAACATTTCCTCTGGCCATCTATACATTTCCAGTGCCTCAGCTTCTTGGGATGCTGTTACTCAACTCATTCCCCTTGCCAAGAAGGTGAAACACCCTGTCTCCTCTGAGGCCTTGGCTAATAAAGCTTATTTAATCAGCAGCCACATGGCGTCCTCACCCTGCTGTGCAGCCTGGACCCCCCCACCCACCCCACCCACCTATGTCCTCTGACTAAACTGGGTCAGCATTTTGAGGCCCCTCCACTGTGGGCTCAGGGACAAGATGAGATACCAACTCAGCCCACCCCTACCCTACTTCTCCTTTTCTATCTGGACTTAGCAGCATTTTGCATTTTGAACAGCCTTGTAACCTTTTTCAGATAGCTAAGACATCTGAATTTAGCCAGTGATATTTTATTTTTAATTAAAAAGTAGCTTAAGCTGCTTTGAATGTGTATTTGGTAGATTTAATCACTTGCTGCCTTATATTGTTTAATAGTCTTCTAATTTTGCAGTGTTGGTGGTTTAACAAGCACTTAGTATTTAAAACACAAGAACAAATTCTTATAGGCTCCCCAGTGAGAAGATTTTAATCTGAGGTGCAGTTCCTAAGAACTGACAATTTGGGGTAAATTTTCAACATGGGACATGGGGACTTGAGGACACTGATAGTTCACTAATTCACAAACTCTTGCTGCAGGTTTGTCCATATGATTATGACAGGCCTTAAAAACACTCACTTTATTGTAATTCTATTTGGTTTGGAGCCCAGAGGTTAAAAGAAGTTTCGTATTAGTGAGCTGTGTTATACTAAAAAGTAGGAGATGTATTTATTTACCGGGGGTGGGGAGAGAAATGCCTTTCTTGGTTTTGGTTTGCAGTGGCTCTGCCTGGTACCTTCTAGATTCAAAGCCATGCCGAGGCTGCAGGTAGAGGAAATAGAACACTACTTCTTCAATACTGTACTTTCATATAATTAGTATTCACCATAAGCAGTTAATCACCAGAGGAGAGCTCCCAGAGACAAAACAAGTTGTTTAGCTTGTCAGCATTAGGGAATCTGAGGTGTTGAAACATGACTGCTTCTAGCTGCAAGTGGGTTTTGCCGAGGCTGGTGGATGAGCTCATGTGTGTGCTTTGCTCTTACGTGCCAACAGCTCCCCTTACAGTACGGCACGGTAATTGTTCCTGCAAGTCCAATTATGTTGTAATGAAATTTGTATACTTCCTAAGATCTTTTCTTCATAGTGGTTTTCTATTTCTTAAAGAAAAAATACTAGCATTTTGGGGTTCTATTTGTATATTTTTAGAATGCCCTTCATTTATGCCTTTATAAAAGAAACCAGAAAAGTCATTTATTTTGTGTGGAAGCATTTCTTGTTCTCCACCCTCTCTGTTCTGAGTTATTTAGAATGAGCATTAGGGATTTTTAAATTCTGGAATTCACTTAGCGGTTTTTCAGGTACACATTAAGGTATCAAATTTAATTTTTGCAAAGCATACTGAATGTTTTCTTGTGGAGAAACATGAAAAAACGGTTCTTTCCTTTATCATATTCTAATAATTTCTTTTTTCTTTTCTACCTAACTTAACCTAATGAGTGTTCTAAAAATGTATCGCCCTTTATTCTGGAGTCATAATTTTTCATTTATTCCTCTCAGTCCATTCCCTCTTCCTGTGTTATGGGATTACACTGGCCCTTTATCTGTTTGTTAAACAAATCTCTGTCAGTGTGGTGAATGGATTCCTAACATCTTCCTCTTATTCCAGGTCCAGATTTTTCTTTGTCTCATTCTAAGAGAGTTCCGACCTAGAAAAAGGATGGCTATAAAATTTCTTGCTCAGGGGTCTTTTTCTGTTGCTTCAAAAATAGTTCACTTAGCCTTGTTTTTGACAGATACTTACAATTTCTTTTGCATTTGACTGTTAGTAAAAATTAGTTTCTCTTCTTTGCTCTGAATTTTCTTCCAGTACCTCTTTTTTTTTTTAAAGCAGGTAGTAAGTAGCTCTCATTTAAATTAACGTTACCTTTTCTTTACTCAACTAGCTTAGATTCCAGAGGAAATCTTTATTCTGTTTCTTGAAATGCAAATCTATTTGACTGTGGTTACCTCTTAATCCTCTATATGTCCAGTGTCTACCAGGCCAACTATTGCCTAAGATTCAGCTAATATGCCACTTGCTCTTGTCACTCCCATGTCATATCATATCATATATCGTATCACAGGTTGCACTGATAGCAGAATTATTTATTTGTCCCCTCTAAAATGGTAAGTTAGAAGGTAGGACTTTTAAGATAAAAAGAGGGAGGGAGGAAATTAATAGTGAGTACCTACAACCTACAAAGTGTTAAGCTTTATTCATGGCTGTGTGTGTGTAATACATATATGATAATATATATATATATATATATATATATATATATATATATATATATATATATATATATTATTTATGTTACTCATTTTAATACCCACAATATCACTTATGGCGCAGTATCAACAAGTATTTATTGAATGAACTGGTGAGGAGGAATTTCCAACCATTTCTGCATGCAGCGCAAAGATGGAAACCTTGTGATGGTGCCTTATTTGAACTTTTCTGATGAGTTATAAGGGAGTAATGCTGTTGTCTTCAGGCAACTTAGGACCCGAACCATCTATTTATCTTTACTCCTTAGTCTGGTGCTTCTCAGAGACCGCAGAAATGGTTGGCTACGGAATATGGGAAGTCCTGAGGACTCAAAGGTGAGCAACCGACTAGATGGGCAGCTGTTCCACTTCTCTAAACACACATTTTTATTTGATCCTTGAAGGCAGACAGCCAAATTGAGACAGCGTCTGTTTCTGGGTGCCTCTCGTTTCTACTACTTGAGTATTACAGGAGCTCAGTTCCCCAGGGTGTAACATAGATTCAGAAGGAGAAATAAGTTCTTCCCAGTGTTCTTTTTTCCTCTACCCACTCTTGCTATTTTAGCTTTGGGAGAGCTAGTGGCTCATGCTTAATACCATTTGCTACCCAGCACTGGGTGAGACATAATTGCACTTCTGTCAAGTAATAATGACTAGCTTACATTCAAATAGTGTTTTGTAGTCTATCGAAGTACATTCTCACAAAGCACTGATGTCTTCAAGTGTCTGCCTGTGTTTCTCCCCCCACCCCCCATTATTTTTGAAGCACACTGTGTTAAAGAATTATTTGTATCATGTGAAAGGCTTCTATCTACCGCTCATCACATTATCATTCCAACGCTTTTTAGGCCCCTTTTTTCCCTTTTTGGGACTTGGCTTTGGCCAAAAGCTGATGGCACGTGTTAGAAATGTGGTATAAACTTTAGGCATATAATAGTGGCTTTGAGCTTAACTAGAGTTCTAAGCTTACCTAGTTTTCCCTTTCATTGCAACTAGAGAGTTCTATATTTATTTCAGCTTAAATACTTATTAATTTCTTCCCTGTCTCTCTTCTTTTCCTTTGTTCTCAATCTCTATTGAAAAATAGACCAAGTGGTTCTTCTCATTTTCAAAATATTTAATTCTTTGGTGCTGACATATGGGCTCTTCTTGGGAACCGTTTTGATGTATTTCTTGAATTAGTCAGAAGGGCTGCTTTTGAGTAGGGAAGGAAACATTCCTTCCATTCAGCAACTGAATGTCTGTTCTTTCTGGAGATCCATTCTATTATTGGCCTGGGGAGTAGGACTATAAAATTAAAAATGTAGCCCAGATATTCCACGTATAAGATTTATCTGCTTGTTATACGCCTGAAAGATGCTCATGGAGAAACAAGGCAAAAGAAATAGCCGAAGAATAATTCCTTCTCAGTGGCAGCATAACCAAACCAAGATAAAGGCCAGCTCAAAGGAAGAATAATGAGAAGTTTGGAATCAGAGAAGTGTACACATCATCAAGGAGGAGGAGGAAGAGGCTTGTCCCTGGTGTGGAACAGGAGGACGTCTTTGGAGTACATAGAAAAAAATGACAGGAAAACAGGAAAGAAGGGGCGTGGAGGAAGCTGGAGAATAAAAGTAAAATATCCATAGCTCTGTTCAACAGTTTTCAAGGGAACGTAACAGGTTGACTTTTCTGAAGGGGCTGGAACAGCCTTGGAGAAGGGGAGAAATGGGGAGAGCCACGCCGCAGGGCTGGAGAGCAGGCGTGTGTGGGGAGGCCGGTGTGCAGCAGGGGTTTTCCTTAAGATGAATTGTGGAAGAGATGGCTGGAAAGATATCTTGAGATCAAACTCTGAAAGGGATAATGGAAGGATGGGGTTGGAGGACCTAATAAAAGTGTGAAGGAGAGTGAGCAAAAGTGAATGAGATCAAGGAGGGATTTCCTAGAGCATAAATTATGACGGAGTGAAACAGAAAGGGAATAAATGATGAGAAGAAATTAGGAAGAATGAAATTTTAGGAAAAGGAATTTAGCTTGGATTTTTTTAGCATCGTTGTTAGAAATGTTAAATTTTTTTTTTTTAATTTCAGAGAAAATGAACTAGAAAGAATATATTTTCAGGAAAAATGACCATTTCCAGTACAGTGAGGGGTAAGGTTGAACAGGAAAGAAAGATGGATTAGAGAGGTACTTAAAGATGAAGGCAAAAATGATTCTAGTTAGTTATTATAATAAGCAGGAAATAGAAAATGATTTGACAAATAATTTAGAATCTTGCTTGATTGTAGAGAATCTTTAAGAAAGTTTATATATGCCACTTATATTTATGTAAACGGTAAATCTAGACAAAGTCATAATAATACAATGGAACATGAATTTTCTTGCATTAAAAAGAGATTCTAGGGATTGAAATGAAATTTGACGAGCAAACAACATTATTAAAAAATAGTGAAATAATATTCAACTAATACCAATATATTCAAACTGAAAAGCTGAAATAATAGAGGAAATTTAATGAGAATTATTTGTTGAACCAGGTAAATGCTTGAAACATTGTGGAGAATTAGAATGGGAGTAGGATTCTGGGTTAGAACACATAATGGCAAAAGAATTCCACTGAAAAATCAAGTCCTGATTTTAAAATATATTAAAGAAAAGGTGAAACAAAACTACAGGGACAGCTAATTAGCCCCAAACCCCATGTTAGTACAAAGCATCACATACACAAAAAGCAGCAGGTTTCATTTGGATTCAGAGACCAGGAAGAGGATATGACAAGGCAAATTTATTTTCTTACCTGAAAGAGACTATACTTTAACTTTCTTGGACAGATAAATGTTTGTGTTGTGGCTCATAAAGAAGAAACATTTCATTGCTTACTCTTGGCAAAACAAGCCCTGTTTGAAACATCCATTAAAACATACATGAGTGCCTACTGTGTTCACAGCACAAAAACTCATTAGCTTATTTTTTAAATATGCTGAAGAAAATCGCCTCCCAACTTGAATTTAGTATTGCTTTTCTCCTCCTTTAAAGTCGTCAAGGCAGAATTTTTCAAGTCCATATATTAGGTGCTGTGCTGAGAAGGTGGAGGCTGCATTCTTGGAAAGGAGATCAAGTTGAATAGATAGGGTGCTGCTACAGATGTGAACAGGCCCATGTTCTGGGGGTACGGAGATTTGAAGAGAGCCAAGAGTCCAAAATGCTGAGTACTGGTGTGCCAGAGCAGCAAGAGGTTGGAATCAAAACCTCAGGATACTTTGGATAGGATTGAAAGTAGAGTGTATTCTGATTTAGAACCAGCAGACCTAATGTTGTAGATGTTCACCTGGTGATACTATCTTTGGAGTTCTGATGAATAGTTGTATCTGAGTTGATGTCTTGTCGATACAGTGTTGCTTCCCATAGGACATTTTATGACTCAGATTCCTCAAGAAAGTCTTGTATGTACTTCTACTAGGTTAAGTGTTTAATTTAAATGAGAGTTTACAGCATCACTTACATTATCATAAGTTCTTAACACTGTGTGGACAGTTTAAGGTGACCCCAAATTACTCCTCTTTGGGCTGTTGGGCAAATTTCTCATAAAAATGGATTGCAACATACATGAACTTTCTCATGTAACTGAAAGATGTCTTATATTTATTTTCTACTCAAAATTACTAGACAAATATATAGTATTTAAAAAATTGGGGTTGATAATTTCGAAAATTGATAAATATTCAGCAAGATTTATAAACCATTTATCTGGGCTATATTAGTTAGGTAGACTTGATTGCAAATAATTGAACCTGACCATGATAATCAGGAAAGAATTTATTGGAAGGGTAGATCACTGAGTCAACTGAAGGCAGGGATGACAGGATGAGGGACTATCTATCTCCCTTTGGCTTTAGTGGTGTGAAATGGGGCTCCATCTTCTACTTATTTTGGAATTTCTCTCCCAGATGGGAACTGTGTTTGGATACTGAAAAATTAAATATCCAGTATATCTTCCTCTACTTACTACTATATTTATATAAGTATGAGAGGTTTTTTTACATAACTTAAAAGCATTTAATCAATGAATTTTTAATCATGATTGTTGTCTTTATTCCTAGTAATAATTGTGTTAATTGCTCTAGAAATGATGTTAAACACCCATCTATCCAACCATTGAAAAATATTTATGCACAAGGCATGAATATGTTTCTGGAATGTCAAGGTGAATAAAGGAATCAGAGATGGATGTTCTCAAGGAACTTGAGTCTACTGAGGGAAACGAGACAGGTCAGAAATTCACTGTAACAAGTAGAATATATTAAGGGCCATAAGAGAAGTAAAGATTGCCACCAGGCAGAGAGTAGGTTAGTGGTTGACAGAGGCTAAGGAATAGGAGAAATGAGGACATTTTGGTTAAAGGGTACAGATTTTCGGATATAACATGAATAAGTTCTAAGGCTCCAATGTACAGCATGGTGACTGTAGTTAACAATACTGTATTTTATACTTGAAAGTTATGAAGAGAATAGATTTTAAATGTTCTAACCACACACACACACACAAATGGTAAGTATGTGAGGGGATGGACTTGCTAACCTGTTGTAGTAGTCATTAACAATATACACATATATCAAATCATCATGTCATACACCTTAAACTTATACAATGTTATATATCCATTATATTTCAATAAAGCTGGAGGGAAACAAGGCTCAGAGGGTGGAGATTACCTTGAGCTGGAGTGATGAAGAGAGGCCTTGGCTGAATTTGGGATTTGTCCATGCAGTGATGAGGGAAAGGGTAGGCCTGGCCTACTAAGAAACCTAGGAAAGGCAAAATTCTAGATATTCCTAGGTTAGGCAATGTTGATGGAGACTACTAGTGACAATAAAAATGACACCACCACTAATGTGTGCATCTCACTTTATAGTTTACAAAGAGCTCCTGGGTACAGAGACGTATGGTGAACTGGTGAAAGTATGGGGTCTGGAGCTGAAAAGCCTCGGTTCTGATTCCCAGCTCTGCTGCTAACTGCATGACCTTACTGAAGTTATTGAACTTTTTGTTTCCTTTCTTTCATCATTAAAAAAATTTGGAGTAATAATAATAATAGTAATACCTACTTCATAGAGTTTTGAGGTTTGTGAGCTAGTGTGTGAAGTGGGGCTTGGCATGTTGTACCTGTCAGTACTGCTAGCTGCGTTCTGTATCTTAAGCCTCAGAATAACAGATACAAACTGTCATGCTCAGAGGGGTTAAATGATTTATTCAAGGATACATAGAAAACTATGGAGTTAAGACTCGAACTCTTTAGCCCATTTTTTAACTGCATGATGCAGTAACCAAAATTTAAGAAACATTAAAGAGAAGTTGCCATAATCTATATTTTTGGAATTTTCATTCAGATTCCTTGAGATTAATACAGACACAAAATGGAAAAAATGTACTCGGGAATAAATAAAAAATACAGAATTAGCCAGCACTGTAGCTGATAAGAATGTACATGAACAATTAACACTCATTTCATATCACAGTGTAATTTTCTTACTGAAGCAAAAACGAATTTTCCTCTTTGATGGAGCATCATCTCTGCCTCAGTGTGGAGTATGACATGAATCTTTATATCCTTTGAAGCTCTCTTGAAGGCAGTATATTGAAAAGTGACATATTTCATTGTGAAAAATCCACCCTTTCCTTTTTATTTCTAGTGACCACACTCAGAATATTATTCCTAAATTCGCACTGAATAATTTATACTCTCTCTCATCCTCCTTCTAGGAGTTATGAACTTTCAGTGAAAGCATGCACCACAGGGTAAAGGTGACTTCAGCATGCTTGCACTGGAGTTAGGTAGTGCTGGTGAAATACCTCATGCTGCTCTTTGATTCATGAAAACTAATAGCCTTGAGAAGTTTAATTTAGAAAGCTGCACATTTTGAGTAATATATAGATTACTTGACATGTAGGTTATTATTCAATTGAGAGATTTTATATGAAAATGTTAAATTAAATGCTACTGGCAGTTGCTAAAGATCGTACTTTTTAATTATTCTATTTTTCATCCATTGTCTCTTCCTCTTTTGTCATTGACATTTCAGGTTGCTGACAGAATATTCCTCTAGTGCGAATGTGTATTATCATTCCAGGTGATAGAGGCACATAGTAGGCACTCGATAAACACTTGTTAAATAAATGACCTTAATTTACCATGCTCACTTTGTAGGTTGCTGCTGAAATTATTTTGGCTTCTACTTCAATTTTTCAAGTATGCAAGGGATTTTACTGAGGTTCTCAGCCTCAGTGTGATTAATGAGATTTCTAAGCATGTTGAAATTGGTGCTATCGAATATCTTGGGTCTGAAACTAGGGAGTCGTTGATTGAGTATGCTTATGTCTCCTCTGACTGAGGCCAGACAGAAAAAATAGACCCTCTAAAAAGGGCTTAAAGTTCTTGATTGAAGATAACTTCAGTGGAACATGAAGGCACATAATAATGTGTTTCATGAATTTAACCCAGTATTTGTTTATGTCCACATTTTAATTTTAAGTTAAAGGTTTGGGTCTTCAATTTTCATAAATAGGTAGATAGAATCAAAATAATGAAATTCATCAAGTTTCTGCCATATTTAAGCTCTATTTTTATGATGTGGTTTTACAAATATATTTGACTATCTCATGTCAATGATTTCAGTGGGATTTCTGAAGGTTCCATTTTGGTGTTGGAATAATTAGAGTTACAATCATATTTGAATATATTTTGTATGTCAGTTGTGTATATCGTGTTTGAAGATATTGCTGATCAATTCAAAATTTTTTGTTTTTGAGTAAAAGACCACAAAACTAACTTTTGTATGTCTTCAGTCATGAAGATGTGAGCTATGACTAGGCAAACTGATGATGAAGGCTTAGAGAAAAGAATCCACGTCATACTTCATTAAATCATTATTGTCATATCTGTATGTGAGAGACAAAGCTATGTCACCCAGATCTCCTGTACTGTAAATGGTCTGCAGAAACTGAAGAGATCGACACTCTTGTCAGAGTAGCTGGCACAAGCACTCATTTGATCATTGTTAATACATGTGTTTTTAAACAGTTTTGTAAACACATTGGAGAATGCAATCACATCCATTCACTTAAAAAACACTGTTCTCTGTAGCAGGCAGGTAGCACTCTCATAAATCTGCATAAAGGAGTGTCATGCATCTATATTTTGAACTTATTTTTTTACTCCTTGTGATTGTCTCTTATTCTAAGTTGACCAGATCATTTTTTAATTCTTATTTTTAATTGAAGTATAGTCGATTTACAATGATAGTTTCATGTGTATAGCAGAGTGATTCAATTATGCACATACATACATATATGTATATTTTTTTCAGTTCCTTTTCCATTATAGCTCATTACAAGAAATTGAATATAGTTCCCTGTGCTATACAGTAGGTCCTTATGGTTTATCTATTTTATACATAGTAATGTGTATCTATTAATCCCAAACTCCTAATTTTTTAATTCCTATATTTAAGATGTTAAATTTCTTTCCTCTAAATTTGGTGTTTCCTAAAACTTATGACAAATACTCTTAATTATAGCATCACGTCTGATGAAACATTCTATGACATTTGTTTTAGGTCTCTCCACATTGTTGCTAGGCTGCTGATCATTGCATTTTGTATGAATGTTTCCAGCAGAGTATACAGGTTTTTGACAGTGGTAATATCCAAGCCATTTACTCCATCCTTAGATTGTTTGCTGAAATATTTTAAGGAATAAAATTAAAATCATTACTGATTCCCAGATTTTAAACCCAGCATTCTTCTCTAGGTCTGCAAAGCCTTTCCTTGTTTTAGAGGACATGTAGTTAAGGAAGGCATTCTTTCGTTTATCATTTATCCAGTAAATATTTATAAAGCATTTGCAATGTGTGAATGAGGCTTAGGACTGTGCAGCAGGACTGCAGTGGTGATAGGACATATGCAGTCTTCGCTCTCAGGGGCAGCACGGAGCAGCAGGAAGAGCACTGGATTGTGAGTACCGAGACTTGATTCCAGCTCCAGTGCAGTCATGAACTGTCTGCGTAATTTTGGCAGATGTGTATTGCCTAAAGACCTTGGTTGCCTTGTCTATAAAATTAGTAATTATACCAGCAATAACATTTTATTATTCTTCAACTTGATTTCTTCTAACTTTGACATCTGAAAGTTATTCTAAAAGCATGTCATCTTTTTATAATTTGATTATTTGGTTACTGCGTGATACTGCTGTGCCTAGGATGCTATTTCTCTCTTCCAACATCAGTACACACACACACATGTGCACATGCACGTGCATATTTTGAAAATGTGTGATGCTTATCTTAAAAGTAAAGTTTGGCCCTACTCTTTTAAATGTGTTCAGAAAACAATATAACGCAGATACTGAAGGCAGCTTGTTTTTAACTCGTAGCTAAACATGACATTCAAATGTTAATTGGATGAATAAATCTTGTTCATTTTACAGACATGGAAATGTCAGTGGAATAAAACTATTTATCACAAGATAATGGTCTCCTGCCGCCAGATAAATGCCAAGATGAAGATACTTATTGAAAATGTATCAAAATATTCTTTTTCTATTTATTGAAAATAAAGGTTGAGGAAAAGTTCAACTTTTCAGGTCACACATGAGAAATGCCCTGTCTATGGGATTAGTATATTACTATAGCAAACGGAGCTGTGCATGGTATAGAAACAACAAGAAGATTCTAAGAAATAATGGCCTGTAAGTGACTCTTTCAGCTTTACAGCATGAGAATTACTGGAGTGGTGCAGTGGGAGCTAGGAGGAGATACCTAACGTATATTGAGCTCTTATTGTATGCCTGACACAGTCCTAGGTATGTCATTGATGTAGGCCGTTCACAAGAACAGGATTTGAAAAGGATTATTATCCCTATTTTTCAGGTAAAGTTAAAAGCAAGATAACTTGCAGTCACGTAGAGAATAAATGCCAACACCAGGATTCAAACTCAGCTGGGCCTTCAAATCTCGCACTTCTCTCCCACACCCCACCCACATCTTTTCTTGTACTCCTTAAGTCTGAATGCAATACCTTTTCATTTGGGGAGGGGTTTGAGTAGATTATTTCCCCAGGTTTTGTTGCATCTGATGACCAAATACTTTTTTGTGCTTAATGATTCAGTATGCTGATGAATTTCCTTTAAATTATATTGTCTACTTTCCTAAGGAGAAGAGCACACCCTTGAGTCTTGAGGACTTGGTGGCTTTGAAGGGGCCAGATAGCACTAAATTCTAACATTAAGCCATCTGCTTTTCCGCAGAGTGTGGTTTTAAAGTCCATAGGTAATTCCCTCTTTCTGCCTTCTTTTCTGAACCTAGTTGTCTTGTTTCTTCACTTACCTTGCACCATAGTGTACTTCATAAAATACATTATTTGGGTGATTATGAACATAGGTGAATAATTGAAGTTGCTTAAAGAAAGAAAAGGAGGTTTATTGTTCACTAAAGCTTTTGTTAATCTCTTCATGCCAAGCCTTTTCAAGCCTCTCCAACCCCAACAATCCCTTCTCCACCTGCCACAAATGGTGGGTGTTAATGTCTCCCTCCTCTGGACTGTCAGACAACTGCAGTTTTCCTGTGGCAGTGACCACTTTCTACCTAGTATTTTAGTATCGGTATTTACTGAGATACTGGTCATAGTTTCCCTAGTAGGGAAACTCTCTTTACTAAGAGAAATTGTGTGCTTTCCTTATCTCTATTCTGCATGGTACCCAACAGAGTGATTTGAACATTGCAGATATTCAGTCAAGAGGTTGAAAGAGGCATGTGTATGGTCTCTGATTTAAGGATTAGAGGAGATGTTAAGAGTTCAAATACATCCATAGAACACTGTTGTGAATATGTGAGTCTGTCTGCCTGGTCCTTTGCAGATGCTTCTGTCTATCATTTCTCTCTCAACTACATTTGGATTATATTTATTTTATAAAATTCCTTGAGGCAATAAAGGAACAGATAATTTAACTGCTAGATGGTTACAAAAGAGAGAAGTTTGAATGTTTAAACTTCCCTCAGGAGGAAAATAGTAATTCATATAGCATTCTTTTGATACATAAATAGTACATGTACTACTAAAGATTTTTTAAAATCTTAACATTCTTTCAGCACTTGTAGACAGACACCAAGCACCATCGTGTCAAATGGATTACTAACTGGCAGTCTTTACCATGCACCTTCACAGATGGAAGACCTTTAGCTCTGAAGGACATATGGGAAGGCGTCCATGAGTGCTACAGGACGCGGCTGCTGCAGGGACCCTGGGACACGATTACTCAGCAGGTTAGAGAGTATTTTCATTGTATTAGAAGTGATTCTTTCCCTCTGCTCATCTTTTTTTCTAGCTCTCTCTCCCCTCCTTTTTGGGTTTTTTTTGTTGTTGTTGTTGTTGTTGTTTGTATTTCACTCCTCTACTTCCTTACAGATTTCAATTCAAAGACAGTTTCCTGTAAAACATCTTCCCAGACCCAGGCTTGGTTTAGCCTCTCTGTTTTAAGCCCTCATAGAACCCTGTAACTTTCCTTCATAGTGCTTTTTTACAAGTTGAAATTATATACATGGATTCAAAAAAAATTAATGTCTCTCTTCCATTATACTGTGTGCTCCCACATGGGCAGACCCTGTTTTTTTCCTCTTCGTTGTATATCCAGCGCTAGCACAGTACGTATCATACAGTAGGTGTTCAATAAAAATGTATTAGGTAAATGAGAATAGAAATAAAGTTGGCATATCACCAAGAAATAGATTGTTTAGCTTACATCATCTAAAATTCTTTAGATTTTTACTCATAGGTCATTTGCAAAAAAAATTAACTTTTGATTAATAATAGATTTGCAATAGTGATCTGAAAAACTTGAGAAAATAGATCTGCAAAAGTAGATATAAAAAGTAAATTTGCAAAAGTAGAGAAAAATGATTTGTTAATCATATAACTCATTATTACTGCCTTGCTAAAATCAGCAGTTAATTATTTTAGAAATTTAAAAATACTCATCACCTTGCAACCATAGTCTCTTTAAAAATAATTTTTACTTTTATCAAAAATATTATTTTTCCCTGCCTCTGTTAAGCTTAATCAAAGCTTCCTTTAAAAATGACTTTATCAGCCATTAGAATTTTTATGCCCTCTTATGTGTTTGATCATAATAATGACAGTTTACCTCCCAATCAGCATAAGAATCCTTAGCATCTCGTAAGCAGTTCTTTGACAATGACTGCAAATGACCATTTTCTATGTTTTAATTGAGGACAAAACTAGGTTTAAGTATATGAATCTTTCACACTGCCCCTCAAATTAATCCTTTTCTTTCTCTTCCTGCTGTCACCTTCCTAGATCAAGCTTTATCACCTCTCCTAGAACAATTAGTAAAACTTCTGTTTCCTTCCCCCCTGCCCCTTCCCATTACACATCTTCCTAACCATGCTGTACTTACCTTACCCATGTGCAAACCTGCGATAGCTGTCTGAGGGCCTGTGGCATGTTGTCTAAATGCCTGGCCTGGGTTTCAATGGCTGCTGCTCCCTGGGTCCAATCTGACTTTATCTCCCTCTCCTCCACACTGTGCAGTCTCAGCTCCTGCCGGACATGGCTGTTCACGTCTCTGAACTCATCTTGGGCAGTTTGTTCTTGGAATTTTTTCCAGGTTTAATGCTTTCCCTGTTGCCTTCCTTCTATCTTTCTATTTCCTCTTCATTCTTTCATATGTTCCCTTCTCTGAAACCACTTTAGCTCACAAAAATGACCCCCTCCAAAATCCCAGTTCTGCAGACCAGGCAGGAGTGGTTGCTATGAAGAAAGATAATGTAATGAGATATATAAACAAATCCATCATAAAGATTTTTGGCAAGAGCATTTTATTTTATACAGTGTTTTAGATTAACCTTTAAGTATGTCAAGGTGAATGCTTAGTGTTTTAACTTTCAGTGTCTTGTCAGTGACCACAAACTGGCCAAAAATATATGTACTGTAGAATCAGAATCCACAGGACCCAGAAAATGTTTGGTTGTGAGAGTCAAGGAAGACAGCAAAGGAGAGAGGAAGGGAACATCCAAAAATATATATGTATTTAACTTTAGTGCCTTTTTTCTCTGCTCCTTCTGAATTATGTCTTACATTATGTACCTGAGCCCGATTCTTTTTTTTTCCCTTTTTCTGTCACTAGCAGCCCTGTTTTAATCTCCTCAGTGCAAACCTAAAGCACAATTCATAGTGGTCTATGTCATTTTGAGTTTTAATTCCACATTTCTGTGTTCTGATTTGTGACACATGAACAAGATTTTGAACTCAACCATATTTTCTTAGTTTCCTAGTATGATCTTGTCAATAGATTTTGTTCTGTTAATAGAATTCCTAAGTTCCTAAACCAACCACTTGAATCAATCTGTGTACTGATAGTTTTTAATGGACTTGACTAATACCTTTTAGTTTATAGGCATTTAAGCATCATATAGGCAGTCTGTTACTGGGCCATCTTTTTCCTGCTTATCAAAGTGTGGTCGTAATGATCAAATCCTATCGCAATAAGCATTGCTGTCTCAGTACCAAGTGTGAGACCCACTTACTGGCAGGGATATTTGATATAACCAAACTACAACATAGCTGTAACATTTAGATGTTCCTGTGGGATTTGTCCAACTGGGATTGATCTGTGAACAGGTATCCCCAACTGCTTTTGATAACACACTTTATTTAAGCCTCAGAATTGCTCATCATAATGTATGTCTGGGCATTAGAGACCTAGCAAGGGAAACTCATTTGTGGCCATTGTACTAATTTGATATTTGAAAGTCATTATGAATATTTACTTTGGAGGTCTTAGCTTTTAATCCCAGTTTAGTTAGTGGGTTTGTATTTATGTGCTCTTCTTTGCTTTCAGAGAGTGTGTCCTCATTTTTGTAAGGCCCCATGTGGAGAAAAAAATAGGGTGTCCTCAGTGCTGTGAAGGGGAGGGTGTGATATGGCACTAGGGAAGAATGAGCTGATAGAATATTGGTGGCACCAAACAGAAGACACCATTTTGCAGAATTATACTAAAGAACCATTAGCTTGCAGACTGAGCGTGATAATAATATCCTGTCCTCCAGAGTGGCTCAAAAACAAAAGCAGCCTTCATATAATATAAAATGCATTTCATTTCTTTTTCAGGCTTGATTGTGCTCACATAGTTTGTTGCTCTTCATCTTCAGTAATCTCACTTCCGTTCTCTCAGCATTTGTCTTGATGATAAGGACCTATTCATGTCAGACATGAACCCTCTTTTTTGAAGATAAGCCACTCATGACTCTCATACATTTGATTATGGTGATTATTTACCTGCTTTTGTCCAACATTACGGGCTACCTATTATCTCAACCATGCAGCCTAATAAAGAACTTCCAGAAGAAAGTGAACAGACGCCTAGGTTGGATCTGCCTAAATTGGCACAGTGAATGTTACAGTAATGATCACTGGAAGATGTGGTCTCTATGTTTTAGGTAAAGAACTCCTGTCATCTTGGCATGAACTAAAATCAGAAGATAACAAATCATACCTTCAGTTTTCTTTGAAAATTTGTGTGTTTATGTATGTCAGTGTGTAATGGTCGGATAAGTAATTTTTTCTTACTGTCTTTTTTTTAAACTTTATATTATGGAAGATTGTAAACATATATAAAAGTAGAGATAGAATGCACTTGCAAACTAATGGCCAATCTTATTATTTTGGTATCTCACCCAATCTGGAATTTTTTGGTAGCAAATCCTAGACATCATATTATCTGATCCATAAATATTTACTTGTGTATCTTTAAAAGATAAGAGCTCTACACAAATGTTTATAGCAGGTTTATTCATAATAGCCCAAATGGAAATGACTCTGAAATCTTTCAGGGAGTGGATGGTTAAACAAACCATGGTACATCCTTAGCACGGATACTACTCAGCAGTACAAAAGAACCAGCTATTGATACTCTCAACAGCCTGGATGACTCTCGAGAGAATTACTGAGTGGAAGAAGCCAATCCCAAAAGGTTGCGTAGTATTTGAGTCCATTTATCTAACATTTTTGAAATGACAAGATTTCATATTGGAGGACAGATTGCAGTTATCAGGGGTTGGGGGGGGTATGGGTGGAAGGGAAATAGATGTGGCTATAAAAGGCAACATGAGGGAACTTTGTGGCGATGGAAATGTTCTGTATCTGACTGTGTCAATATCAGCATCTTGGTTGTGATAATGCACTATAGTTTTGCAAGATGTTACCATTGGGGGCAACTGGGTGAAGAGTATGAGTGATCTCTTTGTATCATTTCTTACAACTGTATGTGAATCCACATTTATCTCAAAATAAAACGTTTATTTTAAAAAGGTAAGGATTCTTAAAAAGCATAACCACAATTCTATTATCACAACTACAGTTGTTAATAATTTCTTAATATCATAAATAAGCGAATGATATTTCAATTTCTCCAGTTCTTTTCTTTCTTTTTTCTTTCTTTCCTTCCTTCCTTTTCTTTCCTTCTTTCTTTCTCTTTCTTTCCTTTCTTTCTTTCATTTTTTTCTCCTTCCTTCCTTCTTTCCTTTCTTCCTCCCTCCCATACTTCCTTTTTTAAAAAAATAGTTTCTTTGAATCAGGATCCAAATAAGCTTTATACATTAAAATGGTTAACATCGCTTAAGACTTTTGAAACTAAGATTTCTCATTCCTTCCCCTCTTTTTTCCTTGTAGATTTTATTAAGGAAACAAAGTTGTTTGTTCTATGGTTTTTGCAGTCTAAATTTTTTTCCTAATTATGTCTCTATGGTGTTGTTTACTATGTTCCTCCCTGTTTGTTGTGTACACTCATAGTTAGATCTGGAAACTTGATCAGATTCAGGTTTGGTTTTGGGGAGCAAGAATACTTCATCAGTGATTCTGGATACTTTCATCAGGAGACACATAATGTTTGGTTATCGCTCTGTTTTGTGACGTTAGGAGCCATTCATGATTATTGCCTAGACCCATTAATTCGTCAGAGGGGTTGCAAAATGGTGATGTTCTAATTCTATCACTCATTATTTATTAGCTGGTCTACTTCTGTAATGACAGAGTTTTCCTCACCAGCTCAGTTACTTGAGGTATGCTATGTATAGAAAAGGCAGGATAAATGCTTGATTCTTTCTTTTTATGTTTTAGTTTTCAAGATAATGAATTGGTTCTCTAGCATTCTCCAAAGATGACCAAGAAAGTTTTTTTTTATGAAGTCATGGATATAAATGTTTTATGCATTTCTATTCATTATGGTGATTATCATTACTGATGCTTGATGTCTTACCTTTGGCCAGTGAAAGTCTCTTTAGCTTGGCTCCTGAGTTATTTTGATACAACCCAAGTAGTGTCCATACGACTCTGTTGATGGCTTCTTGCTTTTTGATATGACATGTGTTGCACGTATTGTGCAATTCCTGCCCAGACTTGGCATGCACCATTCTCCAAGGAGGGTAGCTTCCTTTCAGAGGCTTTTTCTAGGTGCTGTGCCAGACAGAGTGGATTTAATTTTAGGCACCACCACTCACTAGCTGTATGACCTTGGGCAAATTACAAAAACTCTGTGTCTTATTGTTCCATTAAAGATAATGGCAGCATCTACATGGATTTGGTGGGAAGACTAAGAAAGAGGATAGTATACAAAACTCAACCTACGTCATCTCCTTTCCAATGTATTTCTAACATCCAAACTGTGCACTTTAAATTTGGAAAACTAAGACTTTTGAGGTACTTTGCTTTCTGATTTTACGTTTCTGGACAAGGCTGTTCAAGTATAAGTAAATGAATGGGATTGGGTGGATAAAAGTGGAAAGAAACTTAATGGTTATTTTTCCTCATATGATCCCATACAAGTACTGTGAAAGAACTGGAAAAGGAGGAGTCTTGAATACACATTTTGCATGTCCCAAATACCACTAATTTCACTTTGAAGAGTTTAGCATATCTAAAGCATGCAAAGATATGATACTTTTATTGCATTTTCATTGTATTTCTATGATAAATCTCTCAGAGTAAAAAAAAAAAAAAATCAAAACATAACAAAAAAACAAAACTCCTAAGGTACTTTTTGGTGAATAGATTGCTTTTGACTCTCAGTGATGCAGGAAGTCATTGGCTAAGGATTCTTAAATAATGAAGCTTGATATGTTGCCTGGTGATTTATAATGATAGCTGATAAACTGATGATTTAATTGTGCTTCCTCTAGTAATAATCTGAAGTGCTCGAGTGAAGTTCCAGTGATTGGCTTTCTTCTGAACTCAGTCTCCCTGGAGTCTTTAGGCATCTCTTTTACACAACATCCGATAACTGACTTTTAACTGCTCCTACTTTAAATAATACAAATCAATTAAAACACACAGCTGTTTAACAAAACTCTCAGTGTTGGTATAGGTCTCGGTGGGTATTTCCTGATGGCTCATAATGACATCAATTTAGTGCACCTGGTAGGATCAGTGTGAACTGGAAGTGGCTTAATTCTTAAATGACAAGAAAATTAAGAAGCCTTTATGGATTGCTGCTGCTTCAGAATAACTGCCAGGTCCATTGCTGGCTCTTTCATGGTGGAGTTTTATTTAAACGAGACTGCAGACACCGTGTGATGTTTTCTCTGTAATTTGCTGCTCATTTGTTGATTCTGAGTTTCTAGGTATTCATTCTGGACATTAATTAGTTACTTTAGTGGCTGGGTTTATGGTGCAACAGTAAATGTATCTGTCTTGCAGACTTTTTGTAGAAACTTTCCAATGTTTTAACAGTCCTCAGTAATTCTACCACACTTCCCTGTCTTCAGAGAGAGAAGTATGCTTCACTCTGTTGTATGTCACTTTCTTTGGTATCCTAGGGTAATGATGACAGTGCTATTTTCCTTTGTCTCTGTTAATAATTATTTTTAGATTGTCAATCTGCACATGCATTCAGACTTTTCATATTTATTGAATATTGATGCTGTGGATTCCATACATTGTCAGAGTACTTCACTTTCCATATTCATTTTTTCATCTGTTCAGAAATATCCTCTGTCACTCACACTCTATTATGCTTTTCTTGTTTGGGGATAAAAAAAAACACATTTTTAAAAGTTTTGTTTGTTCCTCAGACTTTTCTTACATTGAGAAGCATATGAAAGTTCTCTCTCATTATCTGTGACTAAATAATTAATTTTTCTCAAAAATTTTTTTGCCTTTACACTGTGGAGTGTTTCAGAAAATCTTAACT
Organism: Camelus dromedarius; assembly: GCF_036321535.1. Classification (NCBI taxonomy): domain Eukaryota; kingdom Metazoa; phylum Chordata; class Mammalia; order Artiodactyla; family Camelidae; genus Camelus; species Camelus dromedarius. The sequence continues at coordinate 54,702,538 of NC_087438.1, forward strand.
TCATACTAAATGCTGTTTAGGCATTGGTATAATATTACTTTCTCATCCAGCTTTTAATTATTAAATTAATTTCTAAGACATTTTGTTTTATTCCATTTTAATGAGAGTTCAAGATACATAGTTAAACCAGGAATTTCTTATAAATAACCAGCTTATATTGGTATATTTGGATTTTATTTCTTTAAATTGAAATTTACTTCACTATATAATAAAAACAAGACTAGTGAGTTACTGTTCTTTGTAATATGTGTATCTGGTTGAGCAAAATATTGCTTAGCTTTTTATCATCAAAGTTGCACTTTTGACTCAGCACATGCTTTGAATTTATAGAAGGGCTTACTTTAAAGAATTTTCCAGCATGTCATTGATCCTTAAAACTTTTGTTCCTAAAAAAGGAGCAGCTTATAAATGTGAAAATAAAATACCATTTTAAATATTTAATAATTAATTTTAATATTACTCATCTTAGCACATTTCATTTTGATAATTACCTACCATCAATTTTTAATTTTTAATAAACATCTTAGTTCCAAAACTTCAAGTTTGAGGAATATTTATATTCTCATTTTCAGTTTTTGAGAAAGAAGTTATTGGTGAGTGGGCAGCAAAGCAGCAGCTGAGGCCAGTAGACATGCCTAGGGAGCAGAAGGGCAGACACAGGACCTGCAGGGATGGAAAGCAGGCAGGCTTATCCAGATAGGTTTTGAGTCCCTTGTAAGGTATAAGCTTCCTAAGATAGATGCTATTTGTTTTATCTCATTTTTGGCACAGTGGTTCCTGCATATTCAGAGCCTATAATGTAATTATTCCACCTCCCCCAACCCCCATTTCTACTTCCTACTCCCTTCCCTTCTCTTTTCATCTATTGTTTTCCTGGTTATTTTCCATGTCAGCTCTTAAATTACCCATACTACATTCACAGTCTATATTTCATAGTTTAAAATTTGACCAATAAATAGAAAAAAATACCAACGTATATAAAGTGTGTATGCAATTACTTTATTGCATGCTGTTATTTTTCCAGTGTATTAATTCATTTCTACTTCCTTCTATCCAATCTGAATTTCAGAAATATTTGAAGTGGTATGTATACATACACTCAAATATAAGATTCATACATATACTATAAACATCACAGCAAGTGACTAAGAACTAAATGATGGAGGGGAAAAGACAGTTTTACAGAAAACCTAGGCTAAGGGACATTTCTGAGCTTTCTAGAACAACAAATAACAGAACGGGAAAGCCAATTAAATACATTGCTTTCATTCTGTTATGGAAGGAAGCAGACAAGTTTACCAGGAGAGACTATTTTTTTTTCCTATATTAAACTTTAGGAGGATAATTTTACAAATATGAAAAAATAATCTCCTTTAGATACTACTTAAACTTTAGGAGATGAGGAGGGAATGATGTGCAATTGTTGCTGTGTGAGAGTTTTAGTAATGTACTATGTATGTGTGGGTTTACACTGTAAAGGTTCTTATTAGTAGCTTGCTGTTCAAATTCAGCCTGTGGATGTATTTTGAGTGCTTGGAAAGTTTTTTGAATTTGAATGCCTTTGGACTGGGTATGTCTTCTGTAGTTAATTGTGATCAGTTCCTCTTCCTATTGCCTCATACTGTGTTTATTTCATTTACTTTGCCCAGTTGTCTTCTAAAGGAATTTCAGTTTGCCTATTATTCCTATGTTGACATAAGATACAAGGAAAGAGTTTAGAGCTTCTGTATGATTCTGAATATATGAATCTCAATACATAGCTTGGACTATCCTCAAATAAAAGTGATATCATCTGAGCTTAGAATTTTTAATAACTTTTTTTCTGATTAAAAAAGTAATACATACTGATAAATTTTAATAAAATACAGAATGTTCTTAAATATACAAACAGCTCATACAGCTTAATATCAAAAAAAAAAAAAACCCAAAAAACAAAAAAACAAGCAACCCAATCAAATAATGGGCAAAAGACCTAAACAGACATTTCTTCAAAGAAGACATCCAGATGGCCAACAGGCACATGAAAATATGCTCAACATTGCTAGTTATTAGGGAAATGCAAATCAAAACTATAATGAGGTATCACCTCACACCAGTCAGAATGGTCATCATTAAAAAGTCTACAAATAATAAATGCTGGAGAGGGTGTGGAGAAAAAGGAACCCTCCTACACTGTTGGTGGGAATGTAAATTGGTGCAGCCACTGTGGAGGACAGTATGGAGGTTCCTTAAAAAACTAAAAACAAACTTACTGTATGATCTAGCAATCCCACTCCTGGGCATATATCCAGAGGAAGCTCTAATTTGAAAAGACACATGCACCCCAGTGTTCACAGCAGCACTATTTACAATAGCCAGGACATGGAAACAACCTAAATATCCATTGACAAATGACTGGATAAAGAAGATATGGTGTATGTATATGTGTGTGTGTATGTGTGTGTATATATATATACACACATTTATATATATATATACACACACACACACACAAACACACAGTGGAATACTACTCAGCCACAAAAAGAAATAAAATAATGCCATTTACTGCAACATGGATGGACCTGGAGATAGTCTGCTAAGTGAAATAAGTCAGAAAGAGAAATAAAAATACCATATATCACTTTTATGTGCAATCTAAAAAATAAAAAGACACAAATGAACTTACTTACAAAACAAAAACAGATTCACAGACATAGAAAATAAACTTGTGGTTACCAAGGGGAAAGGGGTGGGAAGGGATAAATTGGGAGTTTGAGATTTGCAGAGACTAACTACTATATATAAAATAGATAAACAACAAGTTATACTGTATAACACAGGAACTATATTCAATATCTGACAGTAACCTATAATGAAAGAGAATATAAAAATATGTATGTATACATATGACTGAAACATTATGCTGTACACCAGAAATTAATACAACATTGTAAACTGGCTATACTTAAATTAAAAAAAAACAAAAAAAGTTTAATAAAATATGGAATAGCATAAAGAAAAAATAAAAATATCCATAATCTCAAACATTATAATTTACCACTGTTAACTTTCCAGTGCATAGCTTTCCAGAAACATTATGTATATTTTTTCATATAATTATATGTATACATATATATGTATATATTATATGTAAATATATGCAAACACAAATTAGATCCTACTGTGTACCTGGTTTTTGAAATTTACATCATAGACATTTTTTCATGCCAATATTTAAATACAGCTAAATTTTCCTTTTGATTACTGCATAGAATTCCATTCTAAGGTCATGCCATAATTGTTTTAACCAATTTTATGTTGTGAACATTGAGTTCTTTTCCAATTGTTTGTATTATAAACAGTTCCTAAGTGGACATCCTTACACATACAGTTTATGCAATTGTTGGATTATTTCTTTGGAATGAATTCTTAGAAGTAGAATTGGTGAGTCAAAAGTATTCACTCTTAAAGGTTTTGTTAGCTATTCCCATGCCAATCTCAGAAAAGGTATACTAACTCCTCCTACCAGCAGTATATTCGAGATCCCTTTCCCTAAGTGCTGGCTAGGACTGGCCAAAATTGTTCTTCTTAATGTGTTACAATCTCATGTCAACCAGGCTTCTGATCCCAGCCATGTATCAAACCATCAAACACCAGAGTTACTGATGAACCAAATGTAGGTTTTTCTTGCAGTTGATAGGCATATATATTTTAGACACTGAGCAAGTCAGTGTATAGTGAGAATTAAAGGGTCTGAATTGCATTCTTGCCAACATTGTTTCTGTTGTCCAGAGGTACCTACGGGGTTACCTCTAGCAGGGCTGAGGCATTTCTTTGTCAGCTTTATTAGATTTGCACAAATGATTAAGCAGAATCCATGGAAGCACGTAAAACCTGCTCCTTTAAGCATGGAAGATAGGCTCTTGGATGGCAAGATTTTTGTGGGCTGGACTTATCAGTCATCCACCTCACCCAGATAACAAGACTCATGTGGAATATTTGATTGAGTAAAATTGTATCAGAGCAGACCTGCCAGGATGAGGTAACTATTAATTGACCTCCCTCGAAACAATAAGAGTTAGCATTTTGAATACTTTCAAAATATTATCTGTTTAGGTTCTGAAGAACATCTTCTAAAACTGACAAATTTGGTTTTGGCACAGTTGTGCTTGAGCTGTACCTCCTGGCAGCTATTGGCTGCGAGATGAATGTATTCTTTAAGTAGAACCAGGTCATCACCATATAGACAGCTGCTTGTCTTTCTGTTTGCTGTCACCGAAAATCAAGCACTCACTTCTGAAAGCTCTGTGAAATTGGAATTGAATACAAAAGTGTGAAGCATGAATGCAATTCTATTATGTAAGCTTTTAAGATTAAAATTTATCTTGTTATAGGTTTTTCAGTAACAATAGCTAACACTTAGGGAGCATTTCCCAAGTGCCAGGTATTCATCTAAATACTTTACATGTATTATTTCACTTAATCTTCTGAACACCCATATTAGGTTGATCTATTCTCCACATTTTAGAGAAGGAGAAATTGAGGCACAAGGACATCAGATAACGTGCTAAAGGTCAAACATTTATTAAGTGACAGAAGCAGAATTTGAACTCATGAATTTGAGAGCTCTATCCTTAACCACTGTTTAAGCCCCTCCCACAATGTTTATTTTATTCTCAAGATATTATCATGTTAAAGATGTGTTAAAGTAGATCTGACCTATTTTTGGGTCATGGAGACCCCTTTGAGAATCTGATGAAAAATCTGAAACCTTTTTCTATACACACAAAAATTTGCAGCCCTAATAAAGAGGACATCCAAATCTTTGGAATTCGTAGTGGCAGTAACGGATTATAATGCAGCCTTTATTCCACCCTCCTCCTCTTATTCCCTTCCTGTACTTCAACCCCGGAAAGTTAAAATACAATTCTCCATCTCCCTCATGAAGAGGGATCTGAATTTGATTAAGGTTCATCATATTGGTTGCATTTGTGCAGAATTTGGAAGGCAGAAGTGTTGGGGGCTGTATCTTGTCAGAAGCACTGTGGGTCATGAAGGTTGTCTGGGTGTCTCCAGTGTCCAGTCACTAGCTTTGAGTGTGTCAAGAGGCAGCAGATGGGGGTGACTGTTTTGCTGGTGTGAATTGTAGCATGTGTGGCGTGGCCCTGGAGGTGGCTGCAGTAGAGGCAAGTTTCTGATTGTGGGGGTGGGGGTGTGATTCCAGAATGTCAGACACCTGATCTGAAAAGAAGCATTATGTTGCATGATGTCCAGTTCTCCAGGTTGGCTTTGGGAATTGTTCCTGGAGAGTCACCTAGAATTTGTTTATTCAGCCCTCCCAACGAGGGCTTCAACTAGACAGAGGGGATTCTGGTTTTTGTAGCTGAGCCTTGACTGATACAGTATTATATGGCTAGACCCAAGGGTGGTTTTTACAACAGGATGGGATTTTGGCTCTGAAGTTAGAAACATTTGGGTTCTTTTTCAAGTTCTACTTATTAACAGTGTGACCGAGGACAATTTATTTGACATTTCACCTTTCTCTTTTTCAAAATGGGAAATTATTTCTATGTTGGGACTATTGTAAGGACTACCCCACTGGGTTGTTGTGAGAATTATGTGAGTTAATGCATGTGATGTGCCTAATATAATGCTTGGCACATAGTTGTGTTACCAAGTCCAAATTCGTTCTGCTTGCTGCACGACAGGCCAATAAATCGGGTTACGAGGTGTTTGGGCAAGGAATAACGACTTTATTTGGAAAGCTTGCGGACCAAGAAGATGGCAAACTAATGTCCTGGAGAACCATTTTTACCTAAGTCAGAATTCAGGCTCCTTTTATATTAAAAGGGGAGGGGGTTTGTTCGTTGTTGCAAACTTCTTGATGTCAAAATCCTTTGTTATTGCAGCTGTCCACTCAGGTCAGTTCACGAAGTTCCTGTAAACCTCCAACGAGACAAATGTTATTCTCTGTTCTGAAATTTTTTATCTCTATATGAATGGAAAAGTGTTATATCCTTAAAGGTCAGAGCTTGAGAATGGGCTATCCTATCTATTTCAGACTATAGGCAACATTCTTTTACAAAAGGTGCAGGATCACTATGACTAAGCACAGGAAACAGAACACAGGGTTAGAGCTAAAGGAACAGATCTGATGTAAAGTCAAATTTGTTCTTTCCTACTACAGCTGCCAGTGTGAGCTATTATTATCATTAATCCATAAATACTTTGAAAAGGAAAAAAAGCAGTGGGCATAATTCCTGTTTTGTATAAAATACAGCACTGCAGTGGTCAGTAGAGTAATTGTGGAGCTTCAAGTTTCCTACAACAATATATTCACAGGCTCCAACTGATAGTTTATTGAGAAGGAAGCTGGTATAGAGAACTTAGGGGTTCATATTCACTCAGTTAGCTAGATAGAGTTTTGTAGTTCTTCTTCAAAGAGCATTCCAAAAATTCTGGTACCAAATGTCCTTCCTCAGGAGAGACCTTCAGCTTTAGATGGCCATTTCGACGTGCTGCTTTTTCGCATGCTGGGGTTGGCAGATCTTAGGACGGATGTCCCAAAGCTGCAAGAGTAGCTCCTCTGGGCCTGTGAGAGTCCATCCCCACAGTGCTCCCCCCGAGCCACGCTGTGAGTAGTTGCACTCCACGGTCTGTAGTTGTTATTGGGCCTGTGGCTAAACCTACAGCTTCCCATTGAGATATAGAAATATCTTAGCATATCCAAATTAGAATTGCTTTAAAAAATTTTAAAAGAAGTAATACTGGGAATAAATTTTTTTAAATTGCTACATATAAGGAAGTGAAGTGGATATTAAGACTTCTTTCCTAGTGGCATTAAAGGGTAAAGAAACACAATTCAGGTATAATTTGTTCAATTATATTGAATAGCCAACAAGGCTAGCTAAATTAAAAAATAAAAGAAATGTTCTTTGGTTTATGGGCAAAATATCTCTAGGAATTTTGCACTGTTTGTGCAGTAAAAACATAACTGTTTCATTAAATCATTGCAATGTCACCAGCACTGCACTAGTAATTGTGATGGAACCAGAGGAAGGCAGTGTATTTTACCTGACTAGAAAAACTTGTGTTATATGCAGAAGAGAAAATGGTAATATATGTGGAGGCTGTGAGATAGAATGTGATATAAAACACAGATCTGATCATGTCACTTCCCTTTTTACAGAAAGGTTAACGATGTTCTGTTACCCATACCAAAGTTCATATACTATTTGAAAAATAGAATTAAATAGTATAGATATTGTAGTCAAATTTTTAAACCACTTGCTGGTGAAAGGAGTTAAATTGAATACATGTCTAAGTAGCTTTCTCTACTTAGTATGCTCCTTTCTACCAGGCTGTCTCTCCATCCCACCCCCATCCGCACCCACAGCCGTATTCAAATAGTTTTTAATAGCCAAGAATGCAGTGCTCTGTCCCTTACACCCTCACATGGTAGTTCAGGCAGATTTTTCTGACTTATACTTATTTTATTTTATTATTTTTAACATTTTTTTATCGAGTAATAGTCATTTTACAATGTTGTGCCAAATTCTAGTGTAGAGCACAATTTTTCAGTTATACGTGAACATATATATACATATATTCCTTGTCATATTTTTTTATTTTTGCTGTGAGCTACTGCAAGATCTTGTATGTATTTCCTTGTGCTATACAGGATAATCTTGTTTATCTATTCTACATTTTAAAATCCCAGTCTGTCCCTTCCCACCCCCTGCCTCCTTGGCAACCACAAATTTGTATTCTGTCTATGAGTCTGTTTCTGTTCTGTATTTTTTTTTTTTTTAAGATTCCACATATGAGTGATTTCATATGATGTTTTTTTCTCTTTCTGGCTTACTTCACTTAGAATGACATTCTCCAGAAACATCCATGTTGCTGCAAATGGTGTTACGTTGTCCCCTTTGATCAAAGTGGCTGTCCCTGTAGGTGTGGACTATATGGAAACAGTCTTCTCCAAACAGGTCTTCTACTGATGAAACTTAAATCAAATCATTATCATTTCGTGTGCTGTTATCTTATAAAATGGTTTTTGTGGCTGAATAGTATTCCATTGTATAAATATACCACTTCTTCTTTATCCAGTCATCTGTTGATGGGTATTTAGGCTGTTTCCATGTCTTGGCTATTGTAAATAGTGCTGCTATGAACATTGGGGTGCAGGTGTCATCCTGACATAGGGTTCCTTCTGGAGATATGCCCAGGAGCAGGATTCCTGGGTCATATGGTAAGTCTATTCCTAGTCTTTTGAGGAATCTCCAAACTGTTTCCCACAGTGGCTTTCCTTACTTCCCTCTCCCACTCTTAATGATTTAGATGTCTTCTTTTACAATTTTGTGTTTATTCTATTTGTAATTCATGGTAGTTATCACCTTTCCAATTATGAGTTTCTCGTTTTTGTAGCACCCTGCTTCTTTTCTATTTAGAGTAGACCTGTCAATATTTCTTTTAGCATGGGTTTAGTGTTGCCAAACTCTTTTCAGACTTATGCTTATTGATACACAGCCAGCGGGGAACTCCACCAGAGGACAGCCAGCCAGTCAATGCCTTAGACCTCAGAAGTTTGCTTATGTAACCTGTTTAAAGTTTCCTAAAGCCATCCTCCTCCACCTTGGTTTGAAAGTGGTCATGCAATCAAATCAATTGCAAACAGCCTTTAAAGGAGAAAATATGTTTAAGAGTCCTGTAATATGATCACTTTTGATCCTCCAAAGTCTATCTCCTACATAGAAATAATCGGCAAGTTACAATTATTTTCCACATTTTACTTGAATTTCTTCACAGGCATGTTTGACATCAGTGTCACCACCAGGAAAGGCTAAATGATCAATTGTATTGGTCTCGAATATGTAAATGATATTTCCCCTTGGACTTTGATTTGGGAGATATAAGTTGTAATTTTACACAACTTTGGCTGTTGTTTTCCCCTTTGATCAAAGTGGCTGTCCCTGTAGGTGTGGACTATATGGAAACAGTCTTCTCCAAACAGGTCTTCTACTGATGAAACTTAAATCAAATCATTATCATTTCATGTGCTGTTATCTTCTAAAATTATTGTGTCAACTAATTTGGGTTTCACACTGGGTTCAGGGAAGCCCAGTGTGTGAGTGGGGTTATCTTGGGACTATTTGATGTGTGTTAGGGTATATACGAGGTGTGAGGGGGACAAAGTGACATATTTGGGAGAGACCAAGTAAGTTAGATGGCTGAAATGTGCCCTGCACCTTACTTCAGTCAAAGCAGCTACACTGTCTTCTGTTTTTTTGGTTCCTTGTAAGGTTTTGTTTGCAAAAAGTGTTCTGCTGCTTTAAAATGTTTGAAAACGTCTGAGCTAGAGGACATATTGCCTAGATATAATTCAAAAGACTGTCAAGTTAAAGCTAGACAACTAACATTGCTTTGTTCCTTGACAAGAGGAATTTTAGATATGTCAGGTCTATCTTTTGCAGGAGGTGAATCAGGAATATATAAGTCCATATTGTTTCCAGCAGGTTGCTCAGAAAAAAATCCTTTTGGTCTTAACTGAGATCAGTGTGGCCAGGCTTACCTTTGCATCTGCTAAAGTTATTTTGTGCAGCGATTGAATAAAAATAGTTCTTAGATTCCACAGCCTTGAATATGACAGTTCATTCTGTCAAACTGAGGCAACTTTTAACAACTAACGGTATGGCCCAGAAGGAAGGTGAGCAGGGTGTTTGAATTGAGCTCTCCATCCTGGCACTTCATAAGAGACAGACTTTTGGCCCCCTGGGTATTTTCTGGAGCTTCTTTAGAATCAGAAAATGTAGCCAGTTAACTTTGGAAACTAAGGATCTTTAAGTTTCTCCAGCTGCCAGTAGTATCTCCCTTTGTCTTTAAGTTAACTCAACAGATTTGTACTTAAGATAAAGTTCGCCAATCTGCACACACACCAAGGAAGCTTAAGGAAATCACCCCAGACGCCCCTTCTTCCTTGCTTCTATGTAGCCTGCTTTCATTCCTGTCTCATTCTTGCTTGGCTTCAAGTACTTTGTGGTGTAACACTAGTACTAACCTTACCTGGTCCCATGACCTGGGTACTTGAGAGGTGTCTTCCTGATGCACAAATCTCAGCTTTCTCCTGTGAATGTTGGCTTTGGACTTGGTTCCCTATGTTACTTGAAGAAAATTCCTCCTCTCTTCTTCTGGCCCACAAACAACAAATTTGGCAGGATCTACCTAACCATCCAAAATCCTTTTCAGCCAGGATGGTTTTCCAAACCAGTCTAAGGATAGTGGTGACTTTCCAGGTGATGGTTTGGGAATCTTAAGTGCCCCTTATTTTATGTCTGTCTGTCTGTCTCTACAGATAAAATGATTCGTGTGCCCACACCAAGTTCACATTCAGGGGTTCAGTTGACTGACCTCAGCTGAGTCTGGGTTTCCTGAGCACTCTTGTCAAAGGCTGGTGTTTAGCAGGAAGTAAAGTCCATTTCCTAATGTATGAATATTCTCTCCAGGTTCTAGATGTTACATGATGTTATGTGTCTTGTCCATGAGAAAGCGAAGCCCTCACATATTTTGGAGTGAAAATATGAGGAAAATTGGGTGGCAGGGAGGGACTAGGCCTGAGGAAGTTTGATTAAGAGGATTCAGCTGGTAATGCAGTATATTTCCCTTGGGGTTTTCATTTAATTCACCTGCCCAATTCTAGATTTAATTCGCAGACATTCTAAGTAATATTAGATCATATATAAGTGAGAAAAAAGAAACCAGATTTTCATTAGATTTTCATTTAATAACCAATATAGAAGGCTAGGATAAAGATGCATATTTTCTACATGTTTTCTGGAGTTTTGACCTCAGCTTTGAACTCCCTCCGAAAAGCAAAGATTCCACAGCCTGAATCCATGGTCTAAGTGGCTATTCCTCTCCCATTTTGCAACATTCTAAGGACAGACAGTTACTGTATTTTAATTGAAAAAGATTCCCAGGAGGGAACAGCACTAGAATAGTTTCTTGGGATTTGGAGATTTATTCAAAGCTTTATTTAATTGATGTTTTGCTTGACTTTTCACATTGACTTTTCTGAAGATCGAACATCCTCATTTTGTCAGTGGAAGTATTACTTAATGGTTAATATGATCATTTACCTTAAATTTCCTTTAAGAAGCACAACATGCCCTAAATATTTCTAGGGACATGTGCACATTCAGTTCAGACCTATACGTTATGAAGCTAATTTTCCCCTAGTTTTTCCTACACATGTTTCAGTTTAAAGCAGGCCAGTTCCTCTGATCATTTATCTTAGCTGCAGAGATTTTTCAATTCTAAATGTTAATACTGATTTCTTTTAAGAAAGAAGTCTGGTAGGAATTTGAAATTTTGGGTGAGGTTAATGGAGGATTGCTAGTATTTCGAAAAGAAAACAAGGAAAGAAATCTCCAAGTGAAACAAAAATAGTTTCACCAATACTAAGTAAACATTTTTTTTTCTGGCAGAATATTTACTGATTTTTCTCAAAACATGAAAATTGCATTTATTATATTTCATGGTAGCATTTGTGTGCTTGTGAGAGATTGTCTCAAACTTTTCTTTTTAATTAATGAATTTCCTAATTCTTAATATCTAGAATGTGAGTTAAGTATTGAAAAGAACATAGAACTTATACCAACAAAGAGGTGGATTGAGGCTGAATCTGTCCCTTACAAACTATTTGCCTTGAGGCAAGTTACGTAAAAATCATTTTGCCTAATATAATATAGTGACACCAGCTTTCTTTTGGGTAGTATTTGTCTGATAAATTTTTCTCTACCCTTTAATTATTCATCTTTCCCTGTTTGTTGTTGCTGTTAAGTAGAATATTATATTTTTAAAATTTATATACAGTAAAATTCACTTTTTGTGTGTGGATAGTCCTGTGGGTTTTGACAAATATCTAGAGATGTGTAATTCTCACTATAATCAAGATATAGAACAGTTCCTTTACCCCTGCCCAAGATTCCCAGGTGCAACCCCTGTTACTCAGCCCTTTCTCCTATCCTGACCCTTGTTCTCTGTACCTATGTTTTCCTTTTCAGAATGTCATATATGGATTTATATGCTATAAGGTTTTAATTCTGGCTTCTTTCACTTAGCATGATGCATTTGAGTTTGTGTTGCTGTATATATCAATAATTTGTAACTTTCTATTGCTGAGTAGTATTCCATGTATGAATGCACAACATTTTATTTATTCGTTTACCAGCTGAAGGACGTTTGGATTGTTTCTAATTTTTGTTGATTAGAATACTACTACTGTAAACATTCATTTACATGTTTTTTGATTAACATAAATTTTAATTCTTTTTGTTAAATGCTTAAGGGTAAGATTACTAGTCCATATGATAAGTATTTGTGAAAAAACATCAGACTGTTTTCCAAAGTGTCTGAACCATTTTGCATTCCCATCAGCAATTTCTGGGCATTCCAGTTGCTCCACATCCTCATCAGCAATGGATATTGTCAGTTTTAAAATTTATTTTAGCTATACCAATTAGCATTTAGTAGTATCACAGCGTGGTTTTATTTTGTATGTACTTAATGACTGATGATGTTAAGTAATTTTTCACGTGCTTGTTTGGTGTTCCTATATTTTCTTTGGTGAAGTGTCTTTTCAAATCTTTTGCCCATTTTTTGATTGGATGCTTTTTATGCTTTTTGTTGAATTTTGAAAGTTTACATATTCTAGATACAAGTCCTTTACCAAATGTGTGATGTACAATACTTACTCCCAGTGTGTAATTTCTCTTTTTATTCTTTATGAAATAGTTTATCAAAAAACATTTTTAATGTACTGTACTTTGAGTTGTATTAGATAATTCTTTGCCTAGCTCAAGATTACAATGGTATTTTTATAGACATTTTATGGTTTTTTTTTATACTTATGTCTATTATCCATTTTGAGTTAATTTTTGTGTAAGGTGTGAGGTGTGGGTTCAAGTTTATTTTATTTTTCTACATACAGATGTCCAATTCGCCCAGCATGATTTGTTGAAAGCACTATTCTTTTTTGATGGAGTTGCCTTATACCTTTGTCAAAAATCAATTGACCATATATGAGTGGATCTATTTTTAGACTTTCTTTTCTGTTCCATTGATCTATTTTTCTAGCCTTTCACTAATACCACACTGTCATGCTTATTGTAGCTTTTATTAAGTCTTGAAATCAAAGTGTAAGTCTTTCAACCTTGTTCTTCTTTTTCAAAATTGGGTCAGCTGTTCCTTGGCCTTTCCATACAAATTTTAGAATCAGTTTGTCAATATCCACAAAAATTGGAATTTTAATTGATATTGTGTTAAATCTAGAGATCAATTTGGAGAGAATTGACATCTTAATAATAATTAGCCTTTTAATATGTGAAAAGGTATAACCCTCCATTTTTGTATGGTTTCTTTACTTTCTTTCATCAGTGTTTTATAGTTTTAAGCACATTGATCTTATATATATTTTCTTATATTTTTACCTAAATATTTCAGGTTTTGATGCTATTGTAATTAGTATTTTTTAGATTTTGAATTCCATTGTTCATTGCTATTATATAGAAATACAATTAATTTTTATATATTGGCCATGTATCTTGAGACCTTGCTAAATTCATTTGTTAGTTCTAGGGGCTTTATTTTAATTTGGGGCAGGGAGCAGATTCTCTATTTTGATAACTGTGTCATCTGTGAAAAAGATAGTTTTATTTCTTCCTTTATAAACTGTATGCCTTTTTCTCCTTTCTCTTACCATACTGCACTGGCTAGGACAGTGTTGAATAGAATTGATGAGCACTGTGATGTTTAATTTTATATGTCAACTTGGCTAGGCCATGGTACCCATGATCAAATATTATTCTAGATGTTTCTGTGAAAGTATTTTTTAGATGAGATTAACAGTCAAATCAGTAGGCTGAATAAAGCAAATTACTTTCAAAATTGGGTGGGCCACATTCGGTCAGTTGAAGGATTTAAAAGAAAAAGAATGACTTCCCCAAGCAGGAAGAAATTCTGCCAGCAGATGGCTTTTGAACCTTAAATGGAGCTCTTCCATGAGTCTCCAGGCTGCTGGCATAACCTACAGATTTTGGACTTGCCAAAGTCTCCACAATCATGTAACCCAATTTCTTAAAATAAATCTTGCTGTCTTTATATCTATCTATCTAACTAACTTACACACACACACACACACACACACACCCTCTTGGTTCCATTTTTCTGGAGAACTCTGATTAAAACAAGAGCCAATGTCTTTGCTTTTTTCCTGATCTTGGAAGAAAAAGCATTCAGTATGTTTCTGTTAAATAGAATTATTTATATTTTATGTTCAATATAATATTAGCTGTAAATGCCTTTTTTAGATGCTATTTATGGAAATTCCCTCTTTTGCTAGCTTGATGAAGTTTTTTTTCTGTAATCGTGAATGAGTGTTCAGTTTTGTCAAATGCTTTTTTTTTGCATCTGTGTATATGATTATATAATTGTTCTTCTTTAGTCCATTATTATTGAGAGTTATATTGATTAATTTTTGAATATTGGACCAGGTTTGCATTACAGTGATAAATTCCACTTGGTCATGATATATTATACTTTTCATATATTTTTAACTCTGCTTTGCTAACATTTGTTCAGGATTTTTATGTTCATTGTAATGAAAGGTATTAATCTATATATTGTGAGTATTTTTTTCTTGATATTTTCCTGGAGACATGAATAGTCTTGGATCTTTTCATATTTCCAAAGGTTCATTTATTTTTTCTTTATCTTTTTTGGTCTCTTCTTCAGACTGACTCTGTCCTGGGCATGCATTGCTTGGGAGTGAGCCTGGGACTTGGCATCTTGTTTGTGTTAGAATTAGGGGATCCATTTCTCCAGCTTTTTGTGGTATCTTCCACACTCTCTGGACCCCAGAAACCCTTTTTCCTGGTCTGCTGGCTTGAAAGGGAGGATTTTTCTCTTGGAGTTTTAACTTCTTGCTCTGCATGTAGTTTCATGTGACTGGAACTATCCTTGAAACAAAGCAGCAGAAGAAAAGAGAAGAAGAAGAAGAAAAAGAAAAACAACCCACAGATATTCCCTCACAGTATTCAGACCACAGTGTCTCTTTTTCCCAGTTCCTCTCTGGCCAGAAATACGTTTTGTTGTTGTTTTGTTTGTTTTTCTCAAAGTTTTAGGCTGCTGCTCTATTGCAGGTCCATGACTAGGGCCACCCTTGGGGCAGGACTATGAGAGAAGAAAAGAAGGAAAGAAAAAAAAAAAATCACAGGACTCCTCCCCACCCTCTTCAACTCACAGGGACCCTTTTTCCTGGCTGTCTGGCCAGAGAGGGGTTTCTCCCCGTGTTTTTGTTGTCTGCACTCTCTGCACAGCTCCACAGTGGGGCAAGTCCTGGGTCAAAGCCAGGAGATAAAAGAGGGAAAGCCAGGAAACTTATTCCCATAGAAGTTCTTCTTCAAGTTTTGGCTTCTCTCTCCAATCTGTTACTACTGTTAACTTTTCAAAGTCCTAGAATATCTGCTTTTTAAGTTTTGGGTGTTTTTTTTTTTCCAGCTTTAATCAATGAGAGAGATAGGCTGTAGTGGGCATACTCCATCTTGGCTGGCACCAGAAGTATAGAGTCCTTATGTTTGAGTGCTATATATATTTTTTTTTCCTCAGATTGCTGTACTTTAAAAAATTCAGTCTATAATTTTTGTCTTTAAACCAAAGAGTTTAATCTGTTTAATTTTATTGTGATGACTGATAATTTCAATTTTTTCCTCCATCTTATTTGTGTTTCTTTTTGTCTTCCTTTTTTGTTTCCTCCTCTAGAGCTCTTCCGTATCTTAAAGAGTGACGTAACTTTTATGAGACTCCTTTTTTAAATCTCTAACATAGAGATAAAGGGATCTAACTAGAGTGTTATTTTAAAGATTAATAAGGTAAAATATTTAACATATTTAGCACAGTTCCAGGTACAGTCAATTTAATAATAGTCATTGAGTACTTATTATGTATTCACTAACAGAACAGATAAAAGTTTCTGCTCTTAGACGTATTATATCCTAGTTGGGGAGACACCAATAAACAAGATAAATAAGTAATTTGCATAGTCTGATAGAAGATGAAAACTGCTATGGGAAAAAATAAAGCAGGGAAGGGGTTAGGGAGCACAGTGGTAGGGTAGAGAGGGCAGTTGTAAACTGACAAGTTTGTTCCCTTCTCAGTGAGAAGTGGAACTGTTTATTCTTTGTATGTTTCAATTGTATAGCATTTTATATATCATTTTGCAAAGCACATTAACATCTCATATTTTGTTTTTATTCTTATTTATTGATTCAACAAATGTGGGCCAAACTCTGGGGTATAATGGAGAGCAAAACCAAACCTGTCATCCCTGTGAAGTCTTTAGGGCTTTTTTCTACATTATTTTTATACTAGATTAAGTCAATAATGGCAATTTATTTATCTCTTCCACAAAATTTCTTAAATTTTACTATGTAGCAGGAGGCTATAGTAATTGATAGTTTAACAAGATAGACATGGTCCCTACTCTCATAAATCTTATATTCAAATGAGAAGACAAATCTTTAAACAAACAACTGCAGCTTACTCTGACTGTAGTACGGAGAAGATTAGAAAGGAGCAGGACTGGAGGCAGAAGACCAGTTAGGAACAAGAGGAAGTAACCCAAGAAAAATATGATGATAACTTAGATGAGGGTGGAAGTGTGTGGAAGTAAAGAATGACTCTAGAGATAAAGTTTACTTTATGAAGTGGAATTGACAGCATTGGGGAAATTGGGTGACAGGCAGTGCCTTTCACAGAGAAAGAATGGGCTGAGTTCAGCTTTCAAGATCCTAAAAGTTTAGAGATCACACAAAACATCTGAGTGTTGTGTCTCTGAATCTCATGAGAACATGTCAGGAATAGAAATGTGGATTTAGAAATTATCAGCAATAAATAGTAACTGAAGCCATGGGAATAGAAGAGGTCGCCTAGCCATACGTAAAATCAGAAGAGAAAATGGTGTAAGAGGGAATCTGAAGATACCATCATTTAAGAGAAGAGTAGAAAGCTACCCGTGAAAGATAACTAAGAAAGAGTGCCCAGAAGTGTAGCAGGAAACTCAAGAGATTCTGAAGCCCTGGAGCTGAGGGAGGAGTGGGTTTCAGCACTGTGAGTTTGTCGTGTTCAGAGAAGGCAGGTAAGAGAAGACCGAAATATGCCGATTGGGTTCACAATGACAAGGTCATTTATGTACTTGTGATGAGTAAACAGATTATTGTGGTTTGATGCCTTGAGTGGGGAGATGAGGAAGTAGACACAGAATTAATCATTCTTTCATTAATTTGGAGAGGAAGATAGGATGATTCTTGGAGAGGGAAGTGAAGAGAAGGAGGGGTTTATTTTTCATTGTAATTGATTTGTTTGTTTTTAGGATGAAAAAGATTTGTGTGTTTTTAAAACTGATAGGAAAGAGCCAACCGAGGGGGAAGACATAGGAGGGAGAGAATTGAGAGAGCAAAGTCCCAGAAAAGGTGGGGGTGATAGAGGACAAGAGATGGCTCTTCCTTTTTAACAGACATTATAGAGAACAAGATACGGTTATGGATTCAGATGTATTTTTAGTTTGGCAAGAAAATGATATTTTATGGTTTCTATATTTTCTGTAAAGTTGGAAGCAAACTCATCTGCTGACAGAGAGGGATTTCAGAGCTTTAGAAAGAATGGAGATTTGACTTCCTTCTGTGGGGGATGGAAAAGTAGACTAGAGAAATATGTCAGGACAAGGAGGAGGCATGGAGGGTCCACTTGAGGTATGCCAAGTTACATGATCTTCTCATGCAGTGCTTGATAGCCTGGATGCAAGTGCAAAATAGTCAGCCAGAATTGGGATTTTGCCAGGTATTAAAATAGAGAGACAGTTGAGAATATTGATAAGAAAGTGATTGAAATGACAAATAATACAACTCTAATAAGGAAAAGAGGAGGTGGGCTCATAGAAAATGTGGACTAGAGGTTCCCATAAGGTCAAAGAACTGAAATCTTGGGGATCTTCTAAGAGATCTGAAGAGGGGAAATTTTTATCTGAGAATGGTTTGGGGAGGGGATGACTCTTGGTGTTTCTAAATTCTTCAGTGTGGCTGTTGGAGTACTTAGCTAAAGAGGAAGTCACAAAAGAGAGGCCAGAGTGTTGCATGGGTCATCCACATGAATATAAAATCACCTTGGATGATTGTGAGGCTTGAGGTGTAAGGAAAGACGATGAATCGAGTGCTAAACTCTTAGCATCTATTGATGTTACGTCAATAAAAATAGCAATGAGAAGGGGGAACAAATATAGGAAAAAATATTTAGGAATGAATATATTTCCATGATAAAAAATTCTGAAGCATTGGAGAAATTTTGTGTACTTGTGTATATTTGATGATATTTGAAATCACTGTTAATATTTTGGATATGATAATGTGATCATTAACTTTTAGAGATATATTTGTGGAAGACATGAAATGATGCCTGAGATTGGCTTCAAAATAATCCAGGTGGAGGAGATAGGGAGTGTGGAGTAGGTAGAGGGATAGATAAATCAAGATTGTACAAGGTTTTTAATTATTTAATCTAGGTAATGGTTATTAGAGATTCAGTCTATGATGCTCTCTACATCTTTGTATGTTAGAATTTTTCCATAATAAAAAGTGAAATGTACAAACAAGACCAAAGAACTCCTAAAACAAAACAAACCCAAACATTTTCCATCACCCTCAGAGTATTTAAAGAAACAAACACAACTCCAAGAGCTATCTCTATATAAATTATTTTAATTAAAATTGCAAGAACTGTCCCTTACTCTTGTAGTCTTGATTTTGCCAAGAAAATCAGCATTCCCCTTGTTTACACTTCAAGGTTTCACAGAATTCATTTATATCCTCTTGAAACTTCCTTTTCTGGCTAAGTTCTTGCTATTTTTGTCTGTCCTTCTATAAGTTCTTCTGACATGAATATCTCTGGTACCTTAGACATTTAACTGGTTTGCTTTTCCTTCATTCAGTGACCCGATATATTTTTCTTAAGAATGTGTACCATACAATAAATATTGTATGACAGCAAGGAAAAAAATAGTAACAGCAATTTAGGAGGGGGTAGAAGGCATTAGGACTCAATGGCATGTACATCAATGGAGCTGAGTTTTTAAAAACCTCTTCTTATTGAAGTATAACACACATTCACAAACATATATAAATCAGATATATCTAAGATCACTGATTATCATATAGTGATTCTACCCATATAGCCACCATTCAATCAAGAAATACAACATTTCTAAAATCTCAGAAACCCCCACCTCATGCCTGCTCCCAATCACTTTTTTTAAAATGGAGGTTCTGGGGATTGAACCTAGGGCCTTGTGCATGCTAAGCATGCGCTCTATCACTGAGCTATTGCCCTCACTGCATAGTCACTTTCTCTTTTCCATAAATGAAACCATTGCCTGACTTCTCAAATCTTGTATTAGTTTTGCCTGTATTTGAACTTCCTATAAATGGAATCATATACTATGTCTTGTGTTCTTTTAATTCTGGTTACTTAAGCACAATATTATCTTTGTGAGATTCATCCATGGTGTTGAATATAGCAGAAGTTTATTAATTTTTATTGCTGTGTTGTATAGTATTTCATTGTATGACTATACCACATATAAAGTATTTATCTTTTTATTATTGACGGACATATGGGTGCCCCCCCTCAAGTTTTAACTATGATCATGTCTTTTGATGCATATACATATGCATTTTTCTTGGGTATGTACCAAGAATAAAATTGCTGGATCATAGGGTATGAATACATTCAACTTTAGCAGGTAATACCAAACAGTTTTCTAAAACTATTGCATCAGTATAAACTCCCGTCAGCAGCATAGTGATTTCAAATCCTCCATATTCTGACTACTGTTTGAAATTGTCAGACTTTTAAAATTTAACCATTCTGGTGGATGTGTTTTGATACTTCATTGTACTTTTTAAAATTGTGGTTTAAATTTAAATTTGATTTCCCTGATGATTAATGAGGTTGATACGTTCTTTTATGAAGTACCTGTTTAGATCTATTGCCATTTTTTCTGTTGGGTTGCTTTGCCTTTTTCTTACTGATTTTTAGGAGTTTGTAATATATTTTGGGTATGAGTTCATTGGTGGATATATTTATAGCAAATAGCTTCTCCTACATGGTAGCCTGACTTTGGATTTCCTTACTGGCATCTTTCGATAACCAGAAGTTTTTACTTTTAATGTAATCTAGTTTATGAATATTTTCCTCTATGGTTTATACTTTTTGTAGACTATTTGAGATATTTGTCTATCCCAAGGTCATCAAGATAGTCTATGTGTAGTGCTGTCCAATAGAACTTTTTGCAAAGATGTAAATGTCTATATCTGTATTGTCCAATGCATTAGTCACTAGCCAAATGTGGCCATTGAGCCCTGGAAACGTGGCTGGTGTGACTGAGGAACTGGATTATAAGTTTCATTTAATTTTAGTAAATTTAAATAGCCACATGTGGTTGTTAATTGTGCTATTGGGAAGCTTTATTATCTAGATGCTTTATTATTTTACCTTTTATATTATTTCAGTGAGCCACTGGAACTGGATTTTATTTATGGTATAAGGCTTGGGTCAAATTTCATTTCTTTATTCCACATGAATATCTGATTGGCATGGTACCATTTATCAAAAAGATTGTCCTTTCCACACTGCTCTGTCACCTTTGTTATTACGTATTAAATTCCATACACGCAAAGGTCTGTTTCTGGATTCTCTGTTCCATTCAGCTGTCTGTCTTTGTGCCAATACCACACTATCTTTATTACTGTAGGTTTATAGTAAGTCTTGTTATCCAGTAGAGAAATTTGCCTAATTTCATTCTTCTTTTTCTTAGCTATTCTTAGCTCATTTAATTTCCACTTAAATTTTATAACCTTGTCAATTTCCACAAAATCATGCTGGGACTTTGGTATTAAATTGGATCTAGAAATCAATTTGAAGAGAGTGGAAATTTTTACAGTACTGACTTTTCCTGTTGAAGAATATGGTATATCCCTCCATTAATTTAGTTGAAAATTTTTTCCTTTAATATTGTTTTATAGTATTCTGTTTATAGATCTGGCATATTTTTTGTTAAATGTTCTTCTTGCTTTGTCTAGGTTCTGAAGTACATTTTTGAATAGAAGTGGTGATATCTTATTTCCAATTTCAGAGGGAACACTTTCAATATTTTAAAATGTGAAGCTTGCATTAGGTTTTATTTTAGGTATTCTGTATCCAATTAAGTTTCCTCCTATTCCTAGTTTACTCAGTGTTTTTGAGATGTTGAGTTCTTTTTTAATCAGATGCTTTATCTGCATCTTTTGAGATGACCAAATGATTTTTCTCTTTTACTCTTTTAATATGGTAAGTTACATTGATTGATTTTCAAATGTTAAATCAACCTTACAATCCTGGGAAAAAATCCAACTTGGATTTAATACACTATCCTTTTAATATATTGCTGGATTTAGTTTGTTAATATTTTGCTTAGAACATTTTTATCCAATTGGTAAGAGAAAATGGCCTGTAGTTTTTCCTTCTTATAATGTCCTTGTCAGTTTTAGATATCAAGCATATGTTATCTTCATAAAATGAGTTGGAAAGGGATCTTCTTTTTCTATTCTCTGGAGGAGTTTATGTTATGTTGATGTTATTTTTTCTTTCAATGTTTGGGAGAATCAATTGGTAAAGCCATCTGGGTCTGGAGTTTTCTTCATAGTAAGGTTTTTAATAAAAGAGCTGCATTTTTAAAATAAAAATGCTGCTCTCCAGCTATCAATGTAATTGTGGCTTCTTTGAAGGTAGTCTTTTTTCTCTGGCTGCTTTCAGGATTAACTTCTTTTTTTTTAAACTATTCTATATCTATATGTTATAGCCTTATATGTATCTTCCTTGAGATTTGTAATTCCTTTTGAACTAGTGGCTTGATGTTTTCCTTTCTTCCTTCCTTCCTTCCTTCTTTCCTTCCTTCCTTCCTTCCTTCCTTCCTTCCTTCCTTCCTTCCTTCCTTCCTTCCTTCCTTTCTTCCTTTCTTCCTTTCTTCCTTTCCTTTCTTCCTTTCCTTTCTTCCTTTTTTTTTTTTTTAAATTTCTTGGTCATTATCTCTTTAAATATATTGCTTCTGTCCCAGGTTCTCTGTCATCTCTTGGTGACTCCAGTTAAGGTACTTAGATGTTCCTCACCATATCTCGTATGTCTGTTAGGCTCTTTCCCCTCACTTTGTTTCTCTGTGCTTCATTCTGGATTTTTTTCCTCTGACATATCTTCCAGTTTCATCTATGTAAATCTGCTCTAAAAGCCTTTCACTGAGTTCTAAATTTGCGTTATAGTATTTTCAGGTCTAGTATTTTAATTTAACTCATTAAAAAATTCCAGTTCATTACCAAAATGCTCAAGCTTGTCTTAAATACATTAACAGAGGTCTGAGGTCTGTGTCTGCTATCTCCTTTATCTAGTTCATGTGGATTGTTTCTATTGTCTGTTTTTTCTCTTGGGTTTCGGTCAAGTCTTTTCATTTATATATATTTAATAGCTTCTTTTTATTAGGAGCCAGATGTTGTGCATATAAAAAATTTACGCAGATAATTTAAGGCTCTGTGAAATGTTATTTTTCTCCAGAGAGAATTTATTTCTACTTCAGGCAGGCAGCTAGCTTAGAGCACTAGTAATTTCTGCTCACATTGATCCAGCTAAGGACTGAGATGTTTCGAAGCTGAACTTCAGTTGCTATAGGGGCCACTCTGTTTCCAATACCCTTACTTTTGAAGTGTAGTCTTTCCAAATCTCATCCAAAATCCTCATGTGTTCACCATGGCCCCTCTTCCTTAGCAGACTCGGAACTTTCAGAATTAGCAGTTGCAAAGGAAAAGGCAGCTCAAAAACGCCAGGCTCCCTTTGCTGAGCTTCCTCCTTCTCTGGATTCTTTTCCTACAATCCCATGTTTTAGCAATTCTCTCATGTCTTCAAATTGATGTTGTTAATTTTTTTTTCGAGCTTGCCTAGTTCCTAGTGGGAACCATGCTGGACATGGAACTCATTTGAACTGGGGTTTTGGAAGAAGGTCCAGGGAAACTGTGTGAAACTGGCAGTGGGGAGGGATCATACCTGCCCTACCTCCAGGCACTGAGCTTCTTATTTGAGAGGGCTGCAAGGGAAGGAGTCCTCAGGGATGGTCAGATTTTAGTTGTGATAAGCATTAAAGGATATATGCTGAGAAGAGGCTAAGGAAGTTGGAGAGTTTGGAGGAGAGAAGGGTTAATAAAAAGTTTTTGTTTTTTTTTTTTTTCCTTTAGGATGGGTTGGTTGAACTAGATGACATCTAAGTTTCCACGTAATTTGAAATTCTAGGATTCTATTAAACGAGCTGGGCTTCCATTTAGGTTAATTTAGAAGTTTAATTAGAACTTAAAATTTCTCCTGTAGAGATAAGGAGGCTTATCATCATAAAGAAAACTTCCGGGTTTTAATTTCAGTACAATAGCTCCCAGTTGAAAAACGCTGAACTAGCTTCTTTCCATAGTGCACAATGGGATTCTAAAAATCTCAAGTCCAAAGGGATCCAGTTGCAATATTATCTGCTAAGAATTTACTATTCTGTGGATCATTGTGTAGTATACATTTATGGAAACTGCCTCATTTCCTCATACCTTATTCTGTATTATGATTTTATGATTTCTCATATATATTCTATAGGTTCTGGATAGTTCTGTGCTCATGATGTAAGTGCTTCCACTCATCTAACCTCCCCTGGGTCCTCACACTTATTCTCTTCTGTCCTTTCTCTCCCCGGACTCTGTTTCCCACTGGTCCCTCCATTCCACACTTTTCACTCCACTCTCTAGATTCCTCTTCCATGGAGGAGAAAGCTTCCAACATCCTCAGGCTTTCCACTGAGCATTCCTTTCAGCTGTTGTCCAGCTGAATCCTGGCTCTCTCAAGGGAGAGAGAGCTTCTCCTAGAGCCTTCTCTTTCCCGCATATCTCAAACTACCATTTTAGGCTCATGACTCCTTCATCCTTGTGTAAAATCTCCAGTTCCTTTCAGGTCGGGGCTGACCTACCACCTACCCTCTTGATTGCTGTCATGTGCAGCTTCCTACAAGTCCCCCTCAGACACTCATGGATCCTACTCCAGCAGTCCCCCGACTTCACTGAGTCCTTCAGTCCATTCACTCCTTCGCTGCTTACTGTTATCACCTCTACATCTTCCATACTCAATGTAGGAGTCCTCACATCTCTCCATCCTCAGTGTACGTTCCATGGCCCAGGTCAATAATCGTGGTCTTTCAAACTCTTTATTATTTTCTGTCTCTCTCATGTTGTGCCCATATCCAAGCAACTGAACATCGCTGCAGAAAAATCACAAAAACCCTACTTCAGGATGACACCTGCACCCCAATGTTCATAGCAGCATTATTTTACAATAGCCAAGACATGGAAACAGCCTAAATGTGCATCAACAGATGACTGGATAAAGAATAGGTGGTATATTCATACAATGGAATACTACTCAGCCATAAAAACCAACAACATAACACCATTTGCAGCAACATGGATGCTTCTGGAGAATGTCATTCTAAGTGAAGTAAGCCAGAAAGAGAAAGAAAAATACCATATGAGATCACTCATATGTGGAATCTAAAAAACAAACAAACAAACAAACAAACAAAAACAAACAAAGCATAGATACAAAACAGAAATAGACTCACTGACATAGAAACTTGTGGTTGCCAAGGGGGCGGGGGGTGGGAAGAGATAGTCTGGGATTTCAAAATTGTAGAATAGATAAATAAGATTATACTGTATAGCACAGGGAAATATATACAAGATCTTATGGTAGCTCACAGAGAAAAAAATGTGACAATGAATATATATATGTTCATGTATAACTGAAAAATTGTGCTGTACACTGGAATTTGACACAACATTGTAAAATGATTATAAATCAATAAAAAACAAAACAAAACAACAACAAAAAAACCAAAAACACATTGCCGAGGCTCACTTAAAATTGCTGACCACAGATCTCAAAAGGATGTGCTGAGTTGCCAGGTCATTCTATACCATTCCTCTGGTAAATTCACTTTCCTGCTCCTCTGGGGCACTATTTCATACCTTTTCCTCTCATGGCTCCAGCTTGTCTTCCCCACTCATACCTCACAGTGAGTATAGATATAATTAGGAGGGAGCCCCTCATCTTCTCAGCACCAGTGCTCAAACCAGCTGACATCTGTACCCACACACTCTGACTTAACTCTTGTTACCCTGCTACCGTGGGAAAAGTGGCCTTGCCCCTTTTCAACACTAACTCCTGGCTTGTGCCCTGGGTCCTAAGCCCTTTTCTTTCCCAAGGATGTGACTCCAGTAATGCCCTTTTTCTCTTGTGTCATCATATCTCTCTGCCAGCCTACCACAGGATCCTTCCCACTGCTGTATGAGCACTTTTATCTTTCCCTTCAAAGATTATGAACAGGTAGTTCACAGATAGGTTCAAATAAACATCTTAAATATTTGAAAAAATACTTAACACCACTCATAAAAAGAGTAAACCAAATTCATACTACACTGAAGTAACATTTTTAACCTATTATATTAGCAAAGATACAAAAGTTTGAACATATAGTATTGAGAAGGGTATGGAGTAAAGGGCATTTTCATATTGTGAAAAGTGGAAGAAAATAGGTACAACATCAGTGGAGGTCATTTTGACAATATCTCAAAAAATCAGCAAATGCATATGCACTTTGACCCAGGAGCCCCATTCTGGAGTTCATCCAGTATTAGAGCTACAAGTGTTAGAGTGAAGTGCCTCTGGGGCTTTGTAGACATTCTGTGTCTACATTCTCTTTCTAAGTCATTCTATCCAGTTCCACATCTTTAAATACCTTGTATATGCCAGTGACTCTAAAGTCAAAACTTCAGCTCAGAGACTCCGTGCACTCCAGACTAGTTCATCTCAGAATGCCAACCTGATATGGTTTGATGATATCTCAAACTTAAGATGGCCCAAGTGGAACTGACTTTTCCTCCTCTAAATCCACTCCCCCTCTCCTCAAGCCATTTTCATTTCAACAAATGATTCTACTCTCCTCCCAGTTTCTTAGGCCAAGAAAGCTAGCAGCATCTTTGATTTCATATAGTCCTGAACTTTTGCTTCTATTTATTCCTTTACTTTATTCCATTTTTAACTTCTCTTAACTTGAAGATATTGACTTTGTTTCTCACTTTCCAATTTCTGTTTTGAACTTCCATTGAGGACTTGAAACAAGTTATTATTTCCCAGGCTAGGAGTTTGGTTCCTCCTGTCCATGGTCTTGGTTTGTCATCTCTCCCTGCCTTGGCTGCTTCTACCTTCCTTCCTCTGGCCACCACATTGCTTCAGTTCTTTGGGAAGAACTCAGAGGGAATGCCAACCAGCCTCTTAAGTGACTGATATGAAAAACTTAGAATGTCAGTGTATTAATTTATAATTATGCATTGTAGCTGCCACATGAATGGGAGAGCTGGTGTCAGCTAATCAGCATTGAGGAAAATTACTCAAAGCCACCTCATAATAATGTTATCTGGTGAGCCTAGAAGCTCAGCAAAGAAGAGTTAGATGATTTTAATGGTAACATCTAGCCAGGTATAGCCAACTCCACCATGCATATTCCTGACGATTAGACTAGTCACTTTGTCATCTGGTCTTATAGAATGTATGGTTCTTGAGAGCAGGGTCCGTATCTTTCATGCTCATCATTAGCACATGGATGAACACTCCCAGAATTCCCTGTCCTGGGTGGTGCCTCACGGGCACTGCCCAACTGTGCTCTGTTTCCCATTTCCCCTGATCTCTGCTAATTCTCTCTCTTCTGTTGACAATTCTTTCTAAATTATCCAAACCAGAGTTGTGATTGCTCCACTTTGGGTCTTGGACATTGTCTTTTAAGGTAACTTTTGGACAAATTTAATCCTAAACATTTGGGGTTGCTTTCACCAGTTTAATTATGAGGTTCTGCCTCACTGTCACCTAAACTACTCATTGGCCTAATTGTGCATCCAGAAGCTACAAGAGTAAGTCATGTACTCATACCCATGGATTTCTATATGGTAATCTTTGAACATTACTTCATAATCTACAGATATTTAACCATGAATGCCCTAAGTTGTTTCTAAAAATGTAGCTAATCTTCATGAATACAGTTTTACCACCAAAAGAATGTGCCACAAAATCTGAAGACAATGTGATTATAGTTGACTTTTTTGATAGGTAAAGCTAGAATAAAAAATTGAGCATCATAATGAACTAAATGTATGATATTTGTAAGCTTGATAAGAATAATTTAGCAGAAACAGATGAAGACTACTAATTTACAAAAGATTTGCAGTTGCATTGTTGTTGCAACAATTATAATTGGGTTCCAATTATAATTATTATTATGATTAGACTAATGAGATACATTTTTTTAATATGAAAAAACTTATTCAAGCGTTATTCTTACCCTTCATGTGTAAAAGAATCTAAGTAATGAAGCATTGCTATCTACATATGCCAGGGCTTTTGTTGTACCTGAGGAGAAAATATCAGCTCCTGGGAACAAGGGATAATTGCTCAGACCAGGCTACAGCTTACCAAAGGCCTTCTGTGGAAGAGTGTGTCCCTCACGGTGGAGGGGCTATCTCATCAAATGGCAGCGAACACTCATCATAGTTCCTGTGGGGAACCAAATGCAAACCAGCAGCCAGGGAAGTGCACACAGGACAGTCTCCCTCTGTTCCAGAAGACAAGGACCATGTGTATTTCATTCTGCACAGCGTTCCCAGCAAAAAGCCAAGTGCCTGGCACTTAAGAGGCCCTAGCTAAATATTTACTAAGTAGAATGAATGATGACATTATATATTTTACAGCTTTTTTGTTGTTGTTATTTATTGCAGTATAACAAATTACCACAAAATATAGTGGCTTAAAGTATTTGTTATCTGCCATTTTCTGTGGGTCACGAAAACAGGCATGGTGTACCCAGGTGCTCTGGTCCTGAGTCTCCCACTGGACTCCCAGATGTCCCATGGCTTCATTAGGAAGGATCCACTTTCTAGCTCACTCACGTGGTAGTTGGCAGGACTCAGTTCCTCACAGGCTGTTGGATGGAGGCCTCCCTCAGATCCTTGCTGCAAGGCCTCTCTATAGAGCATCTCACCACATGGCAGCTTGCTCAGTCAGAGCGAGGAATTGAGGGGGCACGCAAGAGACAGCTAGTACTGTAGAAGTCGCAGCCTTTTGTAGCCTAATCACAGAGGTGACATTTCCTCACTTTGGCCACATTCTTTTTGTTAGAGGCAAGTCACCAGATCCAGCCCAAATGCAGGGAGAGGGGATTGCACAAGGGAATGAATACCAGGAGATAAGGATTATTGAGCCATTTTAGAAAGCCACCTACTAGACCTTGAGTTTTTTAAAATGATGATAGTCTCAGAAAAAGAATATTAATTTTCTTGTATCTTTTAAAAAGTGAATTAAATATAACCATATTTATTCAGAAGCATCAGTTAGTTCATGTTTTCCTGAAACAAACAAAAAAAAAACAAAGGTTAATACGGATAAGTACAGCACCTGTATTGACCGTATTTAAAAAATATTTCCAGATTGTTACATTGTAATAAATAAT
This sequence comes from Camelus dromedarius, assembly GCF_036321535.1. Classification (NCBI taxonomy): domain Eukaryota; kingdom Metazoa; phylum Chordata; class Mammalia; order Artiodactyla; family Camelidae; genus Camelus; species Camelus dromedarius. The sequence goes on from NC_087438.1 coordinate 54,731,231, forward strand.
GACCTTCTGAGAATTCAAAGACCCAAATACAAGGGAGTGTATTGCAGCAGACTTAATCAATGTTTAGTGATGATGGAATATAAAATCGAAAAGCCAAGGATAGAAATCAAATTGCCTTTCTCAGAAAGATCCTCAACAATTGAAAAACTGTTCTATAAAACTAAAGAACAGCTTGATGATTTAAAAAATAGAAACTGCAGAAATATTCTGTAGATCCTAGATATGTCCCCACAGCTTATTAGCTTGTCTGTTTGAGAGCAAAGAGGAAGGGCAACAAAAAAAGATTCAAATTAGGCCCTGAGCCACACTGGCTTAGGACTATTAAACTCTAAGTATATCCTGGACTAAAAATAAATCTTCTGCCCTTTTATTTTCAAGTAACTTTCCTCCTTCATATCCGAACCAGAACACAGACACCTATTATTAATTTATATCCAGACTTATTTGATGGACTCTAATGAATGGAGTTTGATGTTCTGATACGGTAAAATTATTCATTATATCCATAGTAATGTTATTGTTTTAAAATAACATAATCAAATTAGTCACCTCTGCAACTTGTGTGACTTCAGGAATGCTAACTGGATATGTATAGAATGGGAGATCAATGACAGACTGGCAACACTTCAAGCAAAAGCCACTTCTAGATACTTAACCTATGACCAGGAAATGTCTTAGCCTAGCCATAGATTATTCTATTACATCTAGCCAATAAAATTCGTGCTATTAAGAGTTTTCATTATATCTATTTGTGTTTACAACTATAAGAATAAAGATGGTAGCAGCAACTATATTCTCTTTTTATTTGAAACTCATCTCATAGAAGCAAAATGCTTTACCCCTCTATGCTTAGATCTGTAGTGAAATTGGAAAGGCCACGGACTTTGGAATTAGTCAGGTATCAGTCTCTGCCTCGTCCCTGGAAGCTGTGTGACCTTGAATAAGTTACCTAACTTCCCTGGAAGCTCAGTATCCTCCTAAATAAAATGAGAGAAATGATGGTGATGATTATGGTGATGATAATGAGGATGATCACAGCTAACATGTGTTAGGCACCGTGTTATATTTATGTGCATTAGCTCATTTACTCCTCATAATAAGCCTATGAGATATAAATGCAATTTATCTCATATATGTTCTGTCACACACACACATACAGGAATTCTTCAGATCTGTCCACTGCATGTAGATTTTTACCATTTCAACTTATCTACCCTTACCCTAGAACCATAATCACAGATTTTAGCTAGGCTTTGTCTTCTAGTGAAAGAGGCAAATTCCTTGTGAAAGCTTATAGCCCCACAGATTATTAGGGGCTGTTTTTGTTTTCTGTACCATGGTAGTTCCTTTCTGCTACAAGTTCTAAATGCTTTTTCCTCCATTCCTAATACTTTTTTATTATACTGACTTCTTTGAGGTGAAAACCTTGAATTCATGTGTCTTATTTTCATCTTTGGTGGGGTGTGTGTGTATGTGTGTACAGAATGATCATTGCTATTATAGCTTGCTTGTATTAAACAAGTTCAGTTGTTTTTGGTACAACATCCAGAAGGGAATGGTGAAGAGAGACCCATCAATCACTGGAATATGTTAGTTTCCTTCATCTCCTATTTACTATCCAGATCTGAGGTTATTTTTACATGAATCCAGGCTGTGCTTTTTCTAATATGTAGTTAACAATCTGAATGACATGTTCTTTATAGTACCACAATAATTCCGTCCATTACATCACTTAATTTATGGGAGTGCTAACACCAAAATCGATAAACATTATTTCTGAAATGCCAAGAGCATTAATGGTGTGATTAAAAAAGAAAAAGATTCTAAAATCTCTCTGCACAGAGTCCTTTGATATACTGTTGTTGAGGCACACCTACCCAAAGCTGTGATATAGAAGACTTAAATCATTAAGACTCTGTCAATGTTAAAAATGTGTGTCAGAAGCTATTTTTAGCCACACGAATCTTTTGTGCCATATTGTGGAATTCTGTTAGCAGAGAGAGAGGGAGACTATATGTCTCAGAGAAGATTGTCTCAGGTTGTTTTGAGACATATCAACAGTTGCTAAGGAACCGTCGCTAATGCTTCTGGGAAATTCTGTAATATTTCACTTAGAAATTGGAAGAAATTTTTATAGAGCAAAGCTTCTTAGACAAGGAAAGCATCTGAAGGGTGATATTAGGGAACAGCTTCAAACTGGAGAAAAAGTATTTTAAAGTTTCCTAGAAGATTGAGTTTAAATGGAGTTTTGCATCACCATATAATCGCCTCTTACAGAATCCTGGAAGCTCTCATTTACATCTGATTTTAGAACAAGTAGCATTTTAAAATCTGGTCACATTTCAGTTTATTTTCCGTGATTGATGTTTTAAAATGGAGATTAGCACTTCTTTTCACACAGAGAATTAATTAGCATGCTAGGGTGGTGGTTCCACTGATTCTCTTCTCTTTTAGTGAAAAGGCTATATTAATAGTAAGCACTTAATAGGCACTGACTGTTTACTAGGTTCTACAAAGACATAGTCTTGGCATGTGATGGTTTTAAAACCCAAATAGTCCTCTCTGATTAGCTGTGGCATTGTCAGTAGTGGAGAGACTTTCACCAGCCACTTTCACTGAGGCTTATGTTGCTAGGGGAATCTGGCTAGCAGCCTAACAACCAACTCAGTGCAACATCCCAGTGAGGACCGTTGGGCTAATCACTTGCCACAACCTCGACATCCTATTAGCTATGGTCCAGCTGGCCACAGAGAGCTTTGCCCCCATATATGAACATTACTTTTAGACAAGCTGACTTCCAAAAAATTTTTTATTGAAGTGTAGTTGATTTACAATATTAGTATCAGGTGTACAGCAAAGTGATTCAGTTATACACACACATACATATGTGTGTGTTTATATTTTTTCTTTTCAGATTCTTTTCCACTATATGTTATTATAAGAAATTGAATATAGTTCCCTGTGCTATACAGTAGGTCCTTGTTGTTTATTTTATATATAGTAATGTGTGTCTGTAATCCCCAACCCCTAATTTATCCCTCCCCTCTCTTTCCCCTTTGATAACCGTGGTTTATTTTCTGTGTCATTGAGTCTGTTTTTGTAAATAGAATTTGTATCACTTTTTTTAGATTCCACATATAAGTGATATCATATACTATTTTGATTACTGTAGCTTTATAGTATAATCTGGAGTCAGGAAGCATGATTCCTCCAGCTCCATTCTTCTTTTCAAGATTGTTTTGGCTATTCAGGGTCTTTTGTGTTTCCATACAGATTTTTTGTTCCAGTTCTGTGGAAAAATGTCATTTGTAATTTGATAGAGATTGCACTGAATCTGTATATTGCCTTGGGTATTATGGCCATTTTAACAATATTGAGCCTTCAAATCCAAGAGCATGGTGTATCTTTCCATCTTCAGTTTCTTTCAGCGGTGTCCTATAGTTTTCAGAGTACAGGTCCTTTGCCTCTTTAAGTAGGTTATTCCTAGGTATTTTATTCTTTTTGATGTGATGGTAAATGGAATTGTTTTCTTAATTTCTCTTTCCAATAGTTCATTATTTGTGTCTAGAAATGCAACAGGTTTCTGTATATTAATTTTATATCCTGCAACATTTACTAAATTCATTGATAAGCTCTAGTAGTTTTCTGGTAGCCTCTTTAAGATTTTCTGTGTATAGTACCATGTCATCTGCAAACAGTGGCAGTTTTACTTCTTCATTTTCAATCTGGATTCCTTTTATTTCTTTCTCTTCTCTTATTGCTGTGGCTAGGACTTCCAAAACCATGTTGAATAAAGGTGGTGAGAATGGAGGTCCTTTGTCTTTTTCCTGATCTTAGAGGAAATGCTTTCAGCTTTTCACCATTAAGTATGATGTTAGCTGTGGGTTTGTCATAATATGGCCTTTATTATGTGGAGGTATGTTCCCTCTATGCCCACTTTCTGGAGAGATTTTATCATAAATGGATGTTAAACTTTATCAAAAACTTTTTCTGCCTCTACTGAGATGATCATATGGTTTTTATTCTTCAGTTTGTTAATGTACTATATCACACTTATTTATTTGTGGATATTGGAAAATCAATTCTTGCATCCCTGAGATAAATTCCACTTGATCATGGTGTATGATCTTTTATTGTATTATTGGAGTCAGTTTGCTGGTATTTTGTTGAGGATTTTTACATCTATATTCATAAGTGATATTGGCTTATAATTTTCCTTTTTTGTGATATCTTTTTCTGGTTTTGATATCAGAGTGATGGTGGCCTCATGGAATTAATTCAGAAGTGTTCCTTCCTCTGCAATTGTTTTGAAATAGATTCAGAAGGATAGTCATTAACTCTTCTCTAAATGTTGGGTAGAATTCCCCTATGAAGCATTCTGGTCCTGGACTTTTGCTTGTTGGGAGGTTTTTAATTAGTGATTCAATTTCAGTGCTGGTAATTGGTCTGTTCATATTTTCTATTTCTTCCTGATTCAGTTTTGGGAGATTGTACCTTTCTAAGAAGTTGCCCATTTCTTCTAGGTTGTCCTTTTTATTGGCATATAGTTGCTCATAGTAGCCTCTTATGATCCCTTGTATTTTTCTGGTATTGGTTTTAACTTCTTTTTCATTTCTGATTTTATTAATTTGGGCCCTCTCCCTTTTTTTCTTGATGAGCCTGGCTAAAGGTTTATCAATTTTTTTTAATCTATTCAAAGAACCAGCTTTTAGTTTCATTCACAAACATTAAATGAAAACCTAATATGAGTAAGGAGCTATGGTTAGTGCTGGGGTTAGGACACAGTTAACATGCAGCCCCTGTCCCCAAAGATCTTATATTCTGGTGAGGAGACAACCCTGCAAGCAAGCAATTGCAAAACAGTAGGATAAGAGTCACCATGAAAATGTGTAAGGATCTGGAGAAGGAACAAGGGCTGTTTTTCTGCCTGGGAAGTTGAGCAAAGACCCCTATAGGTGGAGTTGAATAGGAGTTTGTTAGTCACACACATGGAGGAGGGGGTGAGAGGGAGCGAGCAGTGTGTGCAGGGTCCCACAGGCATGAGCAGGGAACAGGCTTCCATCAGTCTTTGATTCTGGTGCCTGGGACCTTGGGAGAGGGTCAGAGATAGAGCAGCACAGTGCACGGAGGCTTGTTCTTTCAACATATGAAACTACTGCAGTGGGCCAATACTGACCAGGGTGGAGAAGAATGTATAATATTAGGAGGGAAGTAATATTAGCGGGAGGTATTAGGAGGGAAAATATATAACACTTGGTGAAGGAGTTGGGGTGGGGGTGCAGGTTGAGGAAGTACATGATCCAACCTTCCCCCAACACTTGTGACTTCTACCTCTCATGTTTTCCATCTTGCTATGGCCCTCTCTGTGCTCCGTGCTGCTTCCTGACTCCAGGCCTGTGCTTCTGTGGTCCTCTCTGTCTGGAACACTTTCCCACCTGGCCTAATGATCTTCTCTGAGCTAGCATGGCTAACCTTTTTGATGCTTCTGCATTTCTCTATTGAAGATACCAGCTAGTAACTGTTCAAATAGGTATCTTTTCTACTTAAGTGCATCCTTTTCCACAGTAGGGGCTATATTTTATTTTCATTTCTGTAGCATGCATAAGCAGAGTGTAACCTTTGTGTAAGGGCTAATAATATATGTTTATTGATGTGAACTGGTTTTAGAGGGTTTTTTTAAACTACTATGTATGTTTTATGCCTTCAGATTGCAGATCAGGTGTCAAATGCAGTCATGATTTAGAAAACACCCAGATGTCAGAAATTCACAGGAACAGGGCAACCTAGGCAACATGTGTTGGTGTTGCCACTTGTCTTAGTGTCTTTTCACTCTGAGGCTTTTCCAACAGTCAGAGAATCCAACAGCCAAGGCAGCATCAGGCCATTTGACTGGATGCAGAATCCACATTTAGAGATGCTTCAAGGACCCAATGCTAGCAATGTAAGATGTAGATGTGCAAAAATGTAGACGCAAGGAAATAAAATTAATGCTGGCAGCAAGCAAATGCTAAGTATCAAATGAGTAGTTATGTGCTAGAGGACTATAGAGGAGATGTGGAAGGCCAATAGCCCTTGAGTATACAGTCAGCAAATTTAGCATAATGCTGAGTCTGAAGCCCTGACTTTGCATGCCAATCAGAATCTTGACCAAAGAAACATTTTCCTAGTCTTTTATTGAATCTGTTAACAGAGAAGCTTGTATCAGAGTTGTCTTAAAGGTCATGCTTGAAGTAGGCCAAAATATGATGTTGAATAGTGCAATTCTTTCTATGTTAGGGAAATAGAAGCTATCAGAGAAAATGTCTGTGATGGTTTGACTAGTACCTTCTTCCCAGGTTTACGGAAAGTGCCACAAAATTCCTGATGATTCTGTGCTTGTGTTAGCTGAAACCATCTAGTCAGACAAATCACTGGCCATCACAAAGTCCATAGGACAAACAATGGCATGGAGCATGTTTTGTTGCAAAGTCCTTGGATATATAGAGTAAAACTTAGAATTATTAATACTAAACACCTACCCATAGACCAACCCATTGAATACCATACACATTTGACCCTTGAACAATGCGGGGTTAATTCACATATCAGTTACAGCTGGCCCTCTGTATCCGCAGTTCTTCCATATCCATGGATTCAACCAACCATGGACCACATAGTACTATACTATTTACTGTTGAAAATATCCACAAATAACTGGACCGTGCGGCTCAAACCCACATTGTTCAAGCGTCAACTGTATATAGAGTCATGATAAATATTTGATACCATTTTTCCTCTGACACAGCAAGCCAGGATATAGTTAGTTACCTCAACTTCCCAACATAAGAATGGAACTAAATAGAGTTCTTATCATAAGGAAAGACATTTTTTTGTTTTGTTTTTGTTTTTTTTGTATATGTACGAGATGATGGATGCTAACTAAACTTATTATGGTAATCATTACACATTTTATGTAAGTCAAATCATTATGCTGTACACCTTAAACTTACATAGTGCTATATGTCATTTATATCTCATTAAAGTTGGGGGGAAAAAGAACAGAACAAAATAAATGAGAAGTAGTATAGCACAGTGATTAAGAATAGTTGATCATGCCAACCTGCTTAGATTCAAATTCTGGCTTTTCAAAACTAGTTGTAGAACCTGGAGCAAGGTGATGATTCTCTCTGTGCCTCAGTTTCCTCATCTGTAAAATGATGACAATAGTGGTACAAACTTCATGGAGTTGTTACTCAGATTAAGTAAAATAATGAATACAGAATGTTTAGAAGAGGTTGTAGCACATAGCATGCAATCACACAATAAATTTAACTATTACTGTTATTAATGATCTTATCTCAAATTGATGATAAACATAGTCTCTATCATTTATTCACCAAATTCAAAATGAACACTGCTGTGTGGCCAGTATGGGACATGAGCTCAAATAACAAATCTTATTATACTTATATAGACAGAAATTCATATTTTTTTGCCATCCAGCAATCATCATGTGGTGGACCATCTGGTAGTGATTATCACTTTATAGAAATCTGTCACTAGGGTAAATAGCAACCCATGTGGAGATTGCCCCAGGCTGTGGGAGGTAGAGGATATTCTTCAGAATTTCAAAGCACATCACCTGTGGGGCTGCGTAGGGATGAGTGGAACTGGACACACCAGGATAACAATCAGGACACATTGCTCTTTCACGTTTCAAAGAAAACAAGTATCATGCTTAAGAAATTTAGTGGCACCATCTCTGACATAGTTCAAAGAACAGCATTGTAATTTGTGTGCCACCTACTTGGTTTTAACAAAGCATTTGAGTCTGTTAAGCACGTTGGTAGGTTAGAAAATCCTGCAAAGACAGGCTGTGTGTGGAAGTTTATAAGCAACATTTGTTTACTCTGCAAGGAAATGATGGTGAGAGTTATAGATGCAGACAGAGATAGCAAATGCCTTACAGTGACTAATAGCACCAAACAAGGCTGTGCACGTATACCATTATCGTCTGCTATCTGGTTTTTTGTTTATTTGTTTTACGATGCCCTTTGTTGCCTTCAAAGATTTCAATTCATGTATTAACATGAAGGTTAGGTCAGATAAGAATGCATCTAATCTCTGCCATATGTAGATGGCAAAAGCAAATTATTATTTGGAATATAAACAACTTTATTACATATTGTCCGCATAGCGATGACTGCGCAGAGGTGGCTCACAGTCAGAATGATGAATAACATTGGTTGGGTGGGTTTGCTAAGTTGTGCATCACTTTGGTCATATTATCAATCCCCAAGCAGAGAAAGATTCTCTGAAATTTCTCTGGATCACTCCTGAAAGTTAAGAGATAAGTTTCATCATCTCAGTGGCGTCATCTCTTGCAATCAATCAGCAATAACCACCACATAGAGATTTAGTGGTGGTGTGTGTAAAAGACACTGTGATAGACAGCATTGTTCAGGAAACAGCAATCTACAGCATGGGCTCCTTTTCCAAAGACGGGGCGATAATGCAGATTACATAGCAGAATTAATCAATAATAATAAGTTACATAGTAAGACAACTCTAAAGAATTGTTACAGGCAGTATGTGAACAAGTGCCAGATCACTGCTAGACATATAAGAAGAATGTTTATTGTGAGCTGAAGTGGTTCAGAAAAGACTTCTTGAAGAGAGAAAGATGGAGAGGGAGAGGGGAAGGGAGAGGGGGAGAGAGACAGAGACAGTTGAGAGAGAGAGAGAGAAAAGAGAGATGTGAAGATACAAAGTATTATTCTAGGTAGAGAGGACCAGCACAGACATGAGGAAATACAAGGTATACTGGGAGCAAATGCAATCAGTAAGAGTATAAACTACATGAAGAGTCAGGTTACTAAAACTAGGAATGCATACCTTTGAGGATATGCAGTAGCAGGCTAGGGTGTGACAAGACACAGGATAACTATGGGTCACTAGGATATGAACAGCAAAAGAACGTTTGTTCTCTTGCTTGCCGCTGTGCATTTAGGGCTTAGAATAGTCCCTGGCATGTGGTGGGTGCTGGATGAAGCTTTCAGTTTTGTCTTTGATTAGGGATACCCTGATAGAAGATAAGCCTAGAAAATAGTTTGATGCCAGTCTGCAGGGAAACTAAATATAGACATGGCCATGCAGTTCAAACTTTACTATATAGGTTTGGATTTTTAAACTTAGAGTCACACATCCACAGGCTTCAGGTATATGTGAACGCTTTGAGTCATAGGCAAAGAACCTGTGTGCATTTTGCATTATTCTAAGATCCATAGTTCTTATTGGGTATTGAAAGACATCCATGCCCCTCCCCAAAATGAAGCTTTGCTTAATAAGTAATGGATAGTAAGGAATGATTCTGAGCAAGAGAGTGACATAAAATTGGTAATTGGGCTGATGACTCAGGTATCTGTGCAGGGTGAAGGACAGACTGGAGAGACTGGAGCAGAGGACCAGGTGGGAGGCTGTGGCAGGCGGGAGGGAGAGAGATGGCTGTGGCAGACCTATGTGTGAGACTGAGTGTCTTCAACAAGGCAGAGGGAAAAGGAGGTGTTTTAAAGGAGAGCTATGCTTTCGGGAATTCTGACAAAATGTTTGTGGAGAAGATGGGAAAATGGGAGGCAATGAAGTTCAAATCAGTTTCCAAAGGAATCAGTCAATCAACATTTATTTATTAAAGCCTCTTGAGTCTTCACCACTTCGATGTAAAGCTTTCATGTAAGAACTCTATTCCTGTCACAATGAGAACTTAGACTTTCCTTGGAAGTCCTGATTGGAGAGATGTATTAAAAATAAGGACATTAGTGAATTGTAAACTGCCAACTCCTATGAATGCCAAAATTCCAATAGTTTCTTTCAGAATTATCTGATTTCAAATTTCTGATTAAATTCATGGAAGGTGAAGCGTCTTCGGATATTTCGGGTGCCCCTTTGGTTGACCCATTGGATAACTAAGCCTTTCACTCGCTCATTGTCACACTTCCAAGTCAAGAGATTTCAAATGTTGTAGTGTTTCAGAAATAAGAGTCTCTCATTGTCTCAGTACAGATTAGTTTGGGTTGATCATATTTAATGAGAGAATATTAGAATCCTGAAAAATAACATATTCCCGCTGACTATAAAGTACAAAACAAAAACAAAAACAAAAACATCTTGTACCTTCCCCTGAAGTAATAGAAAGATTTGGGGACCATCACATTAGAGGAATGTTCACATTTACTTTTGATTGCCCAGGTCAGTAAGGAAAAAGAACCTTCTGGCTCTAAGTTAATCCCACCCAACTGTTTGCAGTTCAGCACCCCTGCGAGGCAGAGGTCAAGAGGAAACTGTGGAAAGGAAACACTGTCTTCAAAGGTTAAAGCACTTTGCTTTCCAAACAGATTTCAAGTCAGCCCAGCTGCCACAAGTGGTCTCAGAACCAAAATAGCCCTGGCCCCGTTACCTGACCACGACCGTGGCTGCGGCAGAGCCACCCATCAGGGCCTCCGCTGCCTTAGCCTGTGCTGGAGCCATTTTCCAACGGTCTGGTGCCTGCCTTGCCGGTTTCCACGCAGCAGGTATAAGGAGCATCTCCGTGCCTGCCTGGTGATTGGATGGCTCTTTGGCGGTCTCTGGTGGTAATCATTAGATATGCTTCTAGAAGGAACAGCCGAATATTTGTCTCCATTTGAGCAAGTGCAAAAACAAACATTTGAACGAATCTGCTGAAATTCTCTGGTGTGAATTAAGTCTGATTCTAACTTCTATCTGTAACTCAGAAGGATCACTATATTCTTGACATATAGAGTAGCAACTTACAGTGAGTTATCCTTGCAGTATTTAAATATTCTCTCTCTCTCTCCCAAAACTCACCTTTTCTCCAGTGGTTCTTCTAAAGGGCAACTCCTAAGAATTGTGTCTGTGTCTGTGTGCATGTCTGTGGGTGTATAAAATTGTGTGGTTAACTTTTTGATTGCCAGATCTTCATAAGATATGAACATTAAACCTCATAATTGTCACAGTTACAAATGTCCAGTTTGGCAACTTGCTGTCTTGTATCAGTAAGTGAATTGGTCATACTGAGCTGTTATATCAAAGAGAGCTGGTGTGCATGCCTCAACACAGGCATTTCCACACTGCATGCCACTGGGTACATGAGGGTTCTTTTCACTTTTCTTTTTAATTCTTGGGGGAGCGTGTATAAACAGTGACATAAATGCCATCCATTAGTCAGTTCAGCCTTCCCTGAAGTATTAGTATCCTAAACAATCCTATTACCAAGGCATTATTTTGATACTTTATTAAAAGTCCTACAGCTCTAGCATGGCTATATTCAAACACAGCTTTATGCAATTAGGATTATAATGGAAGCTTTATTACAATGATATATAACTTGTATGATCCTAATAAAAGTTCCTGTACATAGCAATGCTTTAATAACGTTGTTTCTGTAACAGTGATTCCTTAGTAATGGAGCTTCTCTCATGGCAACTTCATTATTAGGAAATGATTTCAGTAATAGAAATGCAAATAAAGATTTTGAGAGAAGCATTTGATGCATGGCTCTATTACTGACCTGCTATCTTTTCATGCATTACATCTAATCATTATAAACCTACCATGTAGATTATAGTTATGCTTATTACTCTCCTGTAACATTTTAGCATTTGTGTCCTTCCAAATTATCAAAATTAACTGCCATTTTAAAATAGAATTCAAGGGTTAAAATAATTTAAATTTTAATTAAATTTTGTTTCTAAAGCATTCAGAATGTTTCACAAAACCTTCTCTTATTTTTGGTGTATCAGAGATTGAGTGGACCAATAGCATTCAAACTGTAGTATATATACCCTGGAGTGGATGTGAAGACATCCCAAAGGGTATGTGGGTATGGAGAGGTTTAAAGGAATTAATTTCCAGATCTTCTCTTTCCGTAGGTACCCTCTCATAAAATCCATCTGCCTGAAAGTCCCTGATGGTCGAGATTTTTCTTCCCTACCTCTCCCTTTTGCCTTTCTCTGACTGTGCAAAACAAAGACACACGTCGCACTCCTCCCATCCCTTACCATGGTATATTGCTCCACTCCCCAGGCCCCAATCCATATTTTTAAGAGTCAGGAAGTATAGGATTGTGGCTAAGTGCCTGGGCTCTGGAGCCAGAGACTGTGTGTGGATCCAGGCTCTGAGAACTTGAGGAGTCTAAGCTTTCTCAACCTTAGTTTTCTGCATCTATAAAATGGGGCTAATAATAGTAGGGTATTGTGAGGATTAAGTGGATTCATACACATGTGAAGAAAGTATGATTTGTAATACATACTAAATGATGCTGGTCACTCATGATTTCCAAAAGTATTTCACTTTGTATATTTGTTTATCAAATTTTGTATTTTGTTTTGCTCAATTGAGTACTGTTATAATTATAATGACAACTCAATCAATGTCTTAGTTAACACTTGGAGCAATATGGTCACAGGAAATCTTGAAAAGTAAACTCCTTTCTCTCTGTATTTTTTTAATTTGCAAGAATAAGATCAATAAGAAGCTTTTAAGCATAAAATATACATTAGGATAAAGTTCTTTGAGAGAAGCAGAATGGAGATGATTTAAAGGAGAAGGATATAAAATATCCAATTGTTCATATATTTTTAAAATGAGTGATAGTGGGTAGCAATATGCATTTATTTTTGACTGTGTTTAAGAGAGTGACAATAGTATTATTTAAAATTGTATGTTTATGTAAAACAGTATGTTTTTAAAACTGTCCATATTTACAATACACTGGAAATTACATCCTTTGTAACTATTTAATGAAAAATTTTAGAAGTTACCTTCTGTGCCTTGGGGTATGTAGATACGTATTTTTAAATATGGGTGTGTGCAGGCAAAAACATTCAGAGACATTGGAATAAAACACTGATTTATAGGAGTAAAGGTGTAAGTGAAAGTAGAGGTATAAAATTACCTGGATAATTTATGTTTTCTAAGTACTAGATATTAAGAATATAGGTATTAAAAATAATATCTTCGATATCAAGTTTGGAAACTAAGCAAAATTCTAGAATTTTGAGGCTCCTCTGGCAGAAAGTCGGTTTGATTCTGTGTGGACTAATTTGGCCAGATATCTCTGGTGCTTTACAGAGCAGGTCTGAGTGTAGACTGCACGTGTACTCCCAAATTGATTAGTAATGCCTGGGAGAGAGCCCTTGTCTTTGAAGGGAGAGCTGGATTCATCCCTTGATCTGTTTGCAGAAGGTTCCCTCTCAGAGTGGGTCCTACCCTGCGGCAGAAATGGGGAGGGTCTACTTTGGGATGGAGGCTCTGAGAGTTTTACTTCATGCTGTAAAAGGCACCTTTACTACTTACTACTGGAGGAGCACCAGTTAGGACAAGAAAGAATGAATGAGCCCCTTTTGAGGAACATGCTAGAAATGGGCTATTTTCTATGTAAAAAAGTAAGTATTGAAGAAAATGTGTGTGTCCTCAGGTGTGTTTACTGCTAATTGTATTTATATTAGTTTGACGTGCACAGTTTTAGTTTTCATTCTTATTTCATGCCATGTCTCAAAGTGAAAGTTTAGATGCCGTTTTCTTCCTGGGCAAGTTTCATGTCAGCATATTCATAGTTGTAACCATAATGAATATACAATTTTGTGTGCTGGTTTTCTCACTTAACAGTATTTTCCAGACCCTTGCCAAGGAAAGTAGAGCTTCTTAGAAGAGTGATATGATAATACTGTAGCCATATTTATACCAACTGGCACAGAATCCGAGGAGAGCATAAGCTTTAGTTAATGTGATTTGTTCTGGCCTATTTTCATGACCCTCGGAGACCCAGTACCAGCTTGTTGGAAACTTGGTTCAGATAATGCAGGCCTGCTCTGAGAGCTCAGGCCTTGGCATACCATTTCTCAGAAGTTGCTGACCTACCTCAGCCATCCTAGAAAAGCAGCATCCAGGGACATGATGTGTTTACAAACTTTCAGGAGAGTCATCCAACCCCACCCTGAGCTCTAAGCCTTCTCCATATGTTCTCCTGAATCAAGTCAGTAATTACCAAGGGTTACATCCTATGGCCAAGTCAAAAGTGGCATAAAGCCCAAGCAAGCTGCTTAGAGTCTTTATGGAGTCTGTGTGATGTGTCTGTGAAATATTTCAAAGGATGCTTTAATTGTAACATTAAAACAGTGCTACTTAAAACAGTGAGGGAGTAGTTGAGTAGTTTGTATTGGTAGTGATATCAATTAATTTAATTATTTTGGAGGAAAATGTGATAATATAGATCAACAGCCATGTAAATATCCCCACTGACTGTTTTTACTCATTACTGAAATTTTGTTATATACACACACACTATATATTTTATACTGTTATACATATATAACAGTATAAAACTGGAAAATAATCTAAATGTCTAATAGTGGAATATCTATTATATTAGCCAGATGGAATACTATGTAGCTAAAATGTTGTGAGGATTATGCAAAATATAGGAAAGTATGAAATAATGTTAAGAGCTAAACGGAAAATGAGTCATAAAATTATTTATTTACTGTGTACATAACTATGAAAGATAGATAGGTGGGTAGGTAGATATCAATAAAATTGGCAAGAAATCAACCTTTAAGAGGAAAGAAAAAAGAACTCAAGGATGACCTAGTCTGAAACGATCATGAGATTTATTGACTTTGCTGGTCTGAAGGGCCATGGGGAGAAAATAATGGTGAGCTCAGAGCTCAGCCTTTAAATCAGGGTTCATCTCCTGAGTCCATGTGCGAAGACTGTGTGTTTTCTGGCACTGGTCTTCTTTTTCGGTTTTAGACTGTTTTTGGGGTTCTAGATTTTCTTGTCTAGAAAATACTGAACTAGATCCAAACTGTAAAAATCAGTGCTTGAGATTCCAACAGAAGTTACCGTGGAGAAATATTTGGTCAGGAAATGGGATAGAGTGTACATTTTTTATCCTGACATTATTAAGTTGCTTACATTTTTAATAAAATATTTCTAAAGATAAGAAACTACCATTCTTGCCCACATGTATCAGTTTATTCCTCTAACACTTGTTTGCAAAATACCAGGATACAATTATTGCCTGAAAAAAAATCTGTGATTATATTTTTATATAGAAAAATATGATTTCTTAATACTATAGCTTATTAGTAACATTGTTTTTGTTACCTAGTTTCAAATGATTAGTCCACTAAAAAGTGGGAGAAGTATCTCATTGTAGCTAAATTTTTATAGGTCCGATCTCTACCTAACATTTTTCATTATTAGAGGAGTAATAATAGACTTTGTAATGGGTTTATCACATCCTTAGGAGTTTTCTTCATGGAGTCTCTTTCTAGAGTGCTTCTAAAGAGAAAAACTGATTTTAACTTAAAGAAATCACTGGGAATCTGCTTCTAGGAATAAAAAGAATATTTTTATTATCAAAATATGGTAAGAAGCAGGAAGGAGATACCTAACTGTCGGCTGTAAACTGAGGTGCTTTTGTAAGAAATTTATATTGATATTTATCTAAGGGGAAGCATTGTGGTGTTTTAAAAAATCATCTTAAAGATTAATCTGTATGTTTTTCTGTTGCTTTAAAATTCTATTTGGCACCATCCTAAAAAAGTAATTATACTAACAGACTTGCTATTTTATTTTGTGTTGCTTATAAAATATCTTCCTCTGTGATAGTTGCCAGACATTAATATCTAGTTACCAATAAATTAGGCTGTTTTGTAAGTTTGTTCTTGAAAATCCTTGACTTTTCTGATTGCTGATTCACCACTCTGTTATACTCCAACATTCTCTAAAGTGGTGTCACTGTTTTAGTGAGTGTCCCGGAAATAGACTTACTAAGCCCAAAATTGTCACCATTATGTAATGCAGTGGAAGGGGGGGAAAAAAGAATTAATGCTTGGAAAGCACAAGATCCCAATTGTTTTCCTTTAAGACAAAGAGAATAAATGTAATGCCTGCAAGTTGTTTTATGCTGAAGCGCTGCATTTAGTTTTTAGCAGGCTTGGCGTTAGTACGGAAAGATTAATTTCTATCCTTGAAACTGGACATGCGCTCATGGCTCCATCATTTCTGAGTGCCAGAGGGTGGATAAGCCACCTCTCTGAGCAAATTTCTACAAAATGTGTGGAGGCTGAGTGAAGGGTCTTCTCTTTGGCCCTCTCAACACTCAAGGATTTGACTAGAGAGACAGGAAACCTAGAGTGTCCTCCACTTGACAGCACCACCCATCTGGTATTTTTAAAAAATGAATGTTTCCACCCGAACAGAACATTTTAATAGAAACATTGATATGGAACATAACAAGGCTTTTAAACAGAGACTTAAAGTCCTTTTTGTCTTCATTTAAATCTGTTTTATTTTTCTTTCTGTGATGCTATATAAGATCTCATCAATATACAAAATCATTCTGAGCCTCAGATTTTCTCATTTTCTCTGGATGAGAGCTTTGATTAGCTTTTTTACAAGTTCTTCATTAGTAATTGGCTTGTGTTTCTGTTTTTGTTTTTGTCTGTTGTCTCTAATAAGTTTATGTTTTATCAAAGAATTCTTTGAGCATGGTCTGAAATATGCTACTCTGTGTTATGTTACAGAATATTACAATTTGATACTCTTTATAAAATGCAACCAACAAGTGCTATTAGGATTAAATGTTCATTTCTTCTTCTTGATGCTGGTGGCTGGGGTGGGCTGTTCGGTCTTATCATCATGCCTGACCTAGTTGTGCAGCCATTCCTGTTTAATTAATAGACATTTACATAAGCTCTTCTTTCCCCCCAGCAAGCTTTATAATGGTCTTGTTGGTTATCTCCTTTCACCCTGTGAAGTATCAGCAATGCTATTTCCATTTTGCATATCAAAATACAGAGAGATTAAATTATGTACAACAAATTGATAACTGAGTAAGTTTGAGAACTCAGAATTCTGGCATATTAATGGTGTTGCTTAAAGCAACAACCCACATAGACTCTATAAATATATTCAAACTCTGCTCTCTAATCTAGGAGTTGGGGTTGGGACTGTCAGCAGCCCAAGGAGGGAGCCCTTTGTAGATTTATGCAGGGGTGGGAGAATTAGTTTCTGGACTCCCTCTGGAGCCATGAAAGGAAAGTTTTTGTTAGCAGAGGAGGTGGTATCTGAGAACTGTTGCTCTGATGTCTGTAATTTTTAATAAAAATTCTAGGAAGCCTTGTGGCTTCTGTGCAGCATATGAATTTGAAGAACTGTCTTTTTTTTTTTAATCTACCTTTTTTCCAACCACCATTAGAATTTTATTTCTAATTAGCTAACTGGCCACAGAATGTCAGCAGGTGCAGCTAGAGCAAACCATAGCTTGCTGACCTTTCTGGGTGCTTGACCAAGACTTTCACTTCTTTCCGCATATTTTTTTTCTTTAGTATTTTCTCACTGTTTTTCTAACTATATCCTCACACATTTACTAAGGTTAGAAATATATGCTAGGGTATATCTTCTTTCCATCTTTTTTTCCTGTTTTTTTCCAAAACTTTTTTCAAAAATAAGAGAGGATTGCTTGTTTGTCAAATCTTGCTTCTTTGTCTTGTATAGATGTTGATTACATCCTGTAATGCTTTGGAACTTAACAGGGATTGCCTCAGTCATTTAATAACCCACCATCACCACTACCACCACCAACAAAATAAGTGGGCATTTTTTTGTTCTCCTCCAAATGCACTCAACTTGTTAGTCTTACTCAAACGAAGAAAAGTGTGCCTCTCACCTAACTCCCTTCCCATTAAACTTGTAATAGCCTCTTTCTGTCTTCAGTTCTACTGCCACATTCTTTCTTCTCTTCCCCTGCTCAAAGTCCCGCCCATTCTTTAAGGTCTGGACCAGATTAAATACCACATCTTCAGGTAGTCTTTCCTGCTCCCTCCTCCTATAGTCAGAAGTGACCTTTCCTTTCTCTGAATTTTCATATTCCTGGGTTTGTACCTTTTAAGTGGTACATAATCTGTCATGTATTAAAGTGATTTCTGTAATCTTTGAATTGCGAGTGTCATAACAGTGCATGGGGAGAGATGAGGAGAGAAGATGGCCCTATTTCCGTCGACTCAAGGTCCCTCTCAGCTCATGAAAATATACACCCTGTATACAGTCTGATGTTTTCAGTTGCAGGGCACTCACCACAGCATTACAGAAATTGCACAACTGCAACAAGCGATAGATCTGCAGGGTGGAAACAGCAGTTGAGTTTGGGCATCATGTCTCTTGATACCTGAATACCACGAGTATCATTCCAGGGAACAAGTGGTCTTTCCATGTGTGGGGGCTTAGGCCTGGCCACTGGTGAGCTCCTCTCTGACCTCAGGACACCCTTCATCCTATAGTGGGGAGCATCTCATTCTATGTTAGTGCCACTGTGATCGCCTATACAGTCCTCTCTAGAGTGTGAAGCCTCTCCACGTCTCCTCTCCAAATGATGAAAAAAAATCCCTCCCACAGAGGGCATCTGTCTTGACAGTTTTTCTTGTTTCTGGTCACAGGTCCTATTATTCATCCCCCATAATCATACCAGGTGAAACTGCTGTTCTCTCTGGGGATCTGCTTTTCCATTCCCTTTAGAAATCTAAGGGAAGGGAAGTGAGTAGCGACAAACTTATTTTACCTTTGGAACTTTCTCCTCTAGCCATGCAATCTGGGACTTTTAATACTGACTGTGCAACTGACTGTAAATACGAAGAGTTGAGAGAATGGGATTTGTGTTTTTCTTTCTAGTACCTAAAACTTAATGTCAACTATGTGAGAGCAGATTTTGCTTCTGTCTTGAGTGTGCTTGTATTTCTAGTGCCTAGAACAGTACCTGGTACATAGAACAGGCTCCATAAATATTTGTTGAGTCAGTGAGTGGGGTGGACAGATGATTAGATGGATGGAGGTTTAGCATGGAGTCTTACCCACAATAGGTATTCAGTGATGTTTATTGAATGCATGAGTAAAAAACCACATGAAGTAATAAAGGAGTGAGTCAAGTAGAAAGGCATGAGCTTATTATATATTTTAGTAGTATTTGATCTGCTTTTGAGTCTGAGTAACATATCTCAGGGGGATATGGTGATATTGCAGAGGGTATACTAGCTCATGCAATTAAAATATGCATCTTGCATCAGTTCTTTTAAATGGTGATAAAGGATATTATTTTTATGTAGAAACCAATAGATTTTAGAATATATTGCAAAGTTGACAAAAGTTTTTAATGTAGAGAGTTATTCCCAACCATGCCCTCAAACCCTCTTTTTGTTCTTAGATACACTTTGGAGGAAATATTTCAGAAAACAGATATTGAAGCTTTTTCTTATCTGGGGACTCCATGAATGTACAGGAGGTGCTGTCCTTGGCCTTGTGCCAGGGAGAGAGAATGTTGCTGTCTCCTCCATTTCCCCGCAGTGGTGTGGGGGCCATTCATGCTTCCTGCACAAATATTCCTTTTTATGAAACAGGCTGCATGTGCCAGAAACAATTTACTTTGTCACAGTAGGATTTCTTTGTCTATGTAGTAGTTCCATGAAGATTTATTGAGTGCCTACTAGATGAAAGGCACCGTCCTGGATGCTGAGATTAAAACGATAATCAGAATAGATAGGAAGACTCCTGTAAACAATCAATTTCCTATGCAGGACAGTGTGGAATTAAGCAGTAGGCTTAAGCATGGGTGAAGAGGGAACACAGGAGAGGACACCTGATACAGGGTTGGGGTAAAGAAAGCTGGGATGTGTAGGGAAGAAATGGCCATTAGTAGGTGAGGGAGGTCGGGAGGGTGTTCCAGGAAGAGAGATTCCACATGTACAGAGGCCTGGAGGTAAGAAAAAGCAGTATGTTTGGGGAGCAGCAAGTAGTTTCATGATAAACTATATAAAAATATAGGTGAATATCTGGTTTTCTAATCCTGAATAGGATTTTTTAAACATAAAAATGATAAAAGAAATAACAAAGGAGAAAAATGATTGATTGATTGATTTAATATTGTTTCCTATCTAAATCATCAGGAACAAAATTTGAAGATAAATAACAATTTGGAAATAAAAAATATTTTGAATATTTCAGCAACTTCCATGAGAGCAGAGGTTATCAGTTTATGTACCACTGTAGTACTAACATTTGACCCAGTGCATGGCTCACAATGATAGTTGAATGAATGAAAAGAATCAATATCCCTTAAAAAAAACTAAAGAGCTAATAGAAATGAATAAGAAAATCGAACAAATTATAGAAGGGAAATAAAGCAAGTACAGAAATTAGTAAAGCAGGAGGCGAAGATTCTTAGAGAAGACTGACAAAAGACACACATGACAGGGACTGGCTCATGGTAGGCACTCGATAACTAGCTGTTCAGTGAATAAAAAGCAACAGAAAATTACAAGGTGTGTATAAAAAGATCTGAAAGGGAATTCACCAAACAGGGAATAAATCTGAGTGGGGCAGTTTTAGATTATTCTGCCTTTCTTCTTTGTTCTTTTCTGTATTTTCTGAACTCTCTCTATGTATTGCTTTTATAACTTTTATGAAAATGCATTCACTTGAAATTTTTAAAAATAGATTTTTTAAGAGGCAGACTAGAGAGGATAAAAACCAGGGATGATCCTTGACACCAGCACTGGTCAGTGGGATGAGTGGGTGCAGTGTATGAGTGTGCGCTTTCGATGTTTTGCCCCTCACTACACAGACGACTGTAAGCATAATCTCTTGGAACTTGTTCTCCAAAGTGTCAATAATACAGCCTTCCTTGAAGAGCTATTGGGAAATGTGACCCCTGCAAAGCTCTTAGTACAGTGCCTGATAACTGTACATGCTCAATGGCCATTTTCCTTTTCCAGCCTAAGGGGGCAGGATGAGTTACCCTTCTTCATTCTAAGGAATGTGCCCAGAATGGAAGGCAGATTTCATCAGTCTGGAATATGAAACTGGATGAAAGCTTAGCATGTGAAATTATGTTTGTGCCCTCCTAGAGAGCCAAGAAAATTAAGAAATGAACCCAGTAACTCATCATATTTATTAGATGTAAGAATGAAGGTGCAGTATTATCATTTCCTTGTGATAGTCATATCTAATAGTTTTGGAACCAGTTCACAGTATTCATGTCAGACTTATTTTATGAGACATTTAACCATTGCTAAATTAAATTTCGTAAGAGAATGTGCCACTGTAACTCCTCTGGAGTTAGAGATAGAAATCTGACCCATCATTTCTATTTTCACGGAAAACCATTTAGCAGAACTTTGTTCCAGTAGAAGTGTTTATTGAGTTGTACGCCTAACACAGTTCATTGGCTGCATGCATTTCCACACTGACATTTTTCTCAGCTCAGATTTGCATCAGTTCATTAGTACTGACAGCAGATGGTAGCACTTTCACACAAATTTACCTTCTGAATTGATCTAAGACATGTCACTAAAAAGATCCTGACAGTTTTGATGTTCTTCCATTTCTGAAAATGGTATGTTAAACAAATAAGGTGTAGGATTTTAGATTTTTTTGAACTCCAGCACATAATTCCTAAACCAACTAAAGATGCTTTCATCTCTGATTCTGCTGTCTGATAGAGAAAGTAGAAAATACAGATAATCTTTCCTGATAGGATAAGCGTTAAAAAATTTCCATTGCAGAAAAATGGCTCTTGGAGAATATTATCCAGATTGTTTACACTGATCAGATGACTCAAATTATTTGTAAACTCTCTACCTTACTTTGTCTGAATACAAATTGCTTGGCTTGCAGGATCAGCTGATTGAATAAACTGAAAAAATAGAATTGGCTCAAGTAGCAAGGCTCTTTGAATTGTCACTTCTGCAGCATTAGAATATCCAGAGGATTAACCACGTTCTTGAATTACAGATCTTTTGCCTTTAGTTAGGGTTAAATTGTTATAAAATTGTCCGACAAGAAGACTTAATGTTTGATAAGTAAATGAATGAGGGAATTAGAATGAATTCTAATCACATCAGGGAAACTATATTTTTCTACATTATGTAATCATTATTACTTTCTTAATAACTCAAGGGCCTTATATTCATTATATATTTAGAAATAAGGATTTATTTTGAGTATTTTAATAATAATTTTCCATCTGTATTTGAAAAATAATTAATGATTTGGTTAATTTCTCACAACTAAGAGAAGCTGATATATTTGAGAAAGCACTGGATGTTGACTACATATAGTTTAACTGTGTAATTAATTATGGTACTTTTAACATATTGCTAGAAGAGTGGTCATGATTAATAATACACTTAAAGGATTTACTTAACAACAAGAAGGACTCTTTGGGTTCTAAATGCTCTCTAAAAGAATACCCTTACTAGCATTGTAACAATAGGAGCACAGTTAATACTGACTTAATTTGGCTAAAATACAGTAACTTTGTTCAATACAGTAACTTTATTCAACACAGTTTTATTCCCCCTCTTCCTTTGTGTTATTATTGTCATGTTATTTATTTATTACATCTATGTATGTTTTAAACCCAACAGTACAGTATTATGATTTGTGTTTATAAAACCCTATGTCTATTAACGTAATTAAGAGAAGAAAAAATACTTAGCTCATCTTTTGTGTTTATCATTTATGATGCTTTTTATTTTTTCCTGTGGATTCGCATTACCCTCTTGTTTTATTGCCTGAAGGACTTCCTTTAGTATATCTTATAAGGTGAGTCTAGTGGCAAGGAATTCTCTGTCTGTTTCTTTGGGAATGTATATATATATATAGCCTTCATCTTTGAAGGATAGTTTTGCTGGATATAGAACTCTTGATTGACAGTTACAAGGTTCTTTCCCAGAACTTTGGCTATGTCTTTCTACTGCTGTCTGGACTGATGAGGAGCCAGCCACTGTTGTATTCTTATTCCTCTTTATATGATGCGTTCTTGCTCTCTTGCTCCTTTTAAGATTTCTTTGGCTATCAACCATTTGGCTATGATGTGTCTAGGTGTGGATCTCTACTTAGGGTTTGTTGAGCTTATTGTATCTATAGATTAAATGGTTCAAATCAAGGTTTAGAAGTTTTCGGCCAATATTTCTTCAAATATTTTGTCTGCCCCTTTCTCTCTCCTCTCCTTCTTGTACTCCTACTATGTGTATGCTGGTATGGTTGATATTTTCTGAAGCTTTGTTCATTTTTCTTCCATTTTTTTCTTTAGATTGAATAACTTCTATTAATATATATTCAAATTCATTAACTCTTTTTACTGCCATCTCATACACACTGTTGAATTCATGTTGTGAATTTTTAATTTCTGTATTATACTTTCCAAAGACAAATATTTGTTTGGTTCTTTTTATAGTTAGTATTCCTTGACTGAGATTACCAACTTGCAAAGATACTGTCATAATTTTTCTCTTTTAACTCTTTAAACACAATTTTCTTTAATTCTTCATATTTCATGTTTATAATAGCTGCTTTGAATTCTTTGTAAATCTGATATCCAGGCCCACTCAGAGTCAAGTTTTATTAATGGATTTTCCCCTTAGTGTGCATCTTTTCTGTTTCTTCCTCTCAAATTTATTTGAAAATGAGACATTTTAGATAATATTGAAGCAATTCTGGATTCCAGTATTTTTCCCTGATGGCTGTCTTTTTTTGTTTTTGTTGCTATTGTTCTTGTCTGCTTTTTTTAGTAACTTGCCTAGCCTTTAGCTACAGAATTTACCTCCTCTGTGGCCGTTGATGTCTCTGCTATTTTGTCTTTCATTCTTATTTTTATGTTTTTGCCTGGCTTCCAGCTATGTCTACATATGTTTCTGGTTAGCCAATGATTGGACAGAGGTTGTGCTCAAATACCTCAAGCCTATAAGGCTTCCTTCCTTTGCTGATGGTTATGTGTGTGGATTGGGAGCACATTCAAATTTCAATTAATGTTTAAGTTGGCATCAGCTTTTACTTTTCCTCAGGGCTTCTTATATCTCCCCTGAACATGTGCTTAGCTCTCCATCAGCCCAGGATGCCTGGAGAACTTAGCTAGTTCTTGTATAGCTGTCTCACATCCAGGATCTGCCCATTAGATTTCTGTCTGGTCTGCTGCTTGCCTCACCTGGGACTGTACCATCAGGCTACCATAGTTGCAGGTCTTCCTTTTCATTTAGTACCTATTTTGATATTTTTATTGCTAATGCCACTGGGCAGTAGTTACCTCTGTCTGTTAGAAATCAAGTCAGTCCTCCTGGCAGCACAACTACTGCTTCTTCTGGCCAACTCACTCTTGTAAAACTTTCCTGTTGATGGAGCCAGGTGGAGATTGGTGGGAGTGCGATATGGGAGTATTTCTAGGTAAGAAGATTGCAAACTCTCTGTGTGCCTAACTTTAAGTTCTAGCAGCTCTTCATGAATTAAATATTTATCAAAATTTTTGTTTGCCTTTGGTTGATTTCTACATCCCAGAATTTTTTTTTGACAACTTTGTTCAGTTTTATACTTGTTTTTCAAGGAGATTTGCTGACCTCTACAGCAAATAGCTAGAAGCCCTGCTATAGCTAGAAGCCCACTGCTGTTGTTATTTATTTATAAAACTTTTCTTAAAAGATTACACAAATATCCCTTATTATAATTTTAGGAAGATCAGCATTTCATAGCTTGGCTTTTTTAAACCAAAGCATCTTAGAGAAACAACATAATTTTTATTTTTAAAATACAATTTAAACTTTTGATTTTTAAAGACAGTCAATCATTTAAGTATATTCAGTCTAATTATATAAACATGATTTCTTAGTAGAGGACAAATTTTTTTTCAGGTGGCCAGACCTGTATTCAGGAACTGTCCAAGCTGTTCTAAAAGCTAAGACATTGGAAGTCTTGATTATTTAGAAAGGTGTTTCACACAAGCATTATCATGCATTTTATTTTATTAGAATATAACTTTAAATGTTAATGTGTTTTTATTTTGTTTGAGGAAAAATGAATATTAAAATGATGTAGATTACCAAAGTATTTTTGAAGTGCTTGAGCTTTTATTTTAATTTACATTTATTTAAATTATTTTCCTTTAATTTGTCTTGAAAACCAATATATTGGTAATTCTAATTGCTGTATATACATAGACTTTTTACTCATTCAGACTTTTCTTGCCCTTGGTTATAATCAGTTGTCAGATGTTCCTAAACATTTAGATACTAGTCAGTGATATTTTTACCATGCTGTAAACTCTATAGGAGCTTCTTGTTTTTAGATATTTAAATTGGGCTTTGTTATAGGGTATTATAAGACCACATTTTGGATGTCCAGGTGCTATTATCCTGTCTGTTTAGATATCAGTGGGTTTGTATAGTATTAGCCAACTAAGTGCATATTATATGTCAGACACTGTTTTGATCAGTTTTTTCATTGAAGGGTCACAATCAATCTGAGGCAGATGCGATCATTAGTCTCAGTTACCAGATGAAGAAACAGACATGAAATGGTTAAGTGGTTTGCCAACAAAGCTCACAGCTACAAAGTAGAAGAGCAAACCTTGACTCAACTCTTAACTGCAGATCCCAAGCCTGCTCTTATCTACTGGCTAAATGGAACGAGCAAAGATGACTTGTAGGAATGAAGTCCAAGTCTTTATGAAGCAGCATCAAATGAGAAGAGTTGCATTGTGATATGAAGCAACATATCTGTTTAGAAAATGGGCCCCTGAACTTTAAGTGTGCCTGTATCGCTCAGATGTATGTTATACTCTGATATAGCTATCCTTCTGAGGCTTTGTAAAGGTTAGGCCACAGACCTGTAAGGAAGAGGTCTTGTCTGTAGGATGAAGCCATTCCTCATGAGAGTTACCAACTCCTCAAGTTACTGAACTACCAGGGGTTAGGAGTCTTGGAGAACACTGTTGGGTAGTGGTTGTGGAGTGCTTCCATCCACCATGCAGGACCAGAAAGGGAAGGCCCAGCCAAGATCTCTTCCTAGTGTCCCACATGGCTCAAATGGGTCTGGGAGCTCCAGTATTGTAACAGTCTGAGTCTTTAAGAGCCCTGTTGCTCTGTGTGTTTGTTCCCCTTTCAGTGTTTCCAGGCTTTCAGCAGCATGTTTGAGTAATCCATTCTACCTCAGCTACAGGAAGCTCAGGCTCAAGTGTTTAAAGTTGTCGGAGTTTCACCCTGAGTATAAAAGTGGCCATGGTAATCTTCAAGGCCCGCCAAGGGGAGAGTGACTCTTGGAGAGGGATGGAGGCTGCATGGCTGAACTGACTCTACCCTTTGTGAGTGTTCCATGTAATGCCATCCTTAAAGTCTAGGTTTCATGTTATTAAAGAAGGTAACATGTCTTCATAGATTTGGTTACTGCTCTTCACTCCTTCTTGGTTATTATGTAAGTAATCCAAGAAGAATTTAGACTAAATTTAGCTTTTTATTTATTTATTTAAAAATTTATTTTTTAATCAATCTTTTTTTGGGGGGGTAATTAGGTTTTTATTTAATTTCTTTATTTTAATGAAGGTACTAGGGATCGACTCCAGGACCTTGTGTATGCTAAGCCTGTGCTCTACTACTGAGCTATACCTTCCCCGCTAAATTTAGCCTTTTAAATTCCAACCCTCTAAACGGTAATTATTTTAGTCCAGGATAATTCTAAAATTCTTTTGCATTTCCTGTGCACATTTTCCATGCTCATTTCCCTTTAGGGTGTTCTCCCTCCAACATGTTCGCTGCACACTTGGATTTCTCTTGCCATTCTGATCTCTGCTTAAAGACTACCTCTCTACCAAGGCCTTCCCTTTCACCAAATCTTAATTATTACCACAATCCCTCCAAAATCACATTACTCTGTTTTGTTTTATGCACAGCACTTATTATTATCTGGATTATCCTGTTTACTTATTTGTTCTGTGTATTTATTGGCTGTCTCCTGCACTGGGAAATAAGTTCGGTGGAATCAGGGACTTGGTTTTTCTTAGAGATAGAGATCTCCTAACTATATCTGGAACTGTTCCTGGTAGACACATAAGAGATGATCAGTAGATATGTGCTGAATAAATACTACTTAAAGGAAGGGAAGGGAAGCGAGAATCAAGTTGGACAGGAGAACTTCCAAAAGGCAATAACACGTCTGGGCTGTGTTAGCACCCAGGGTCTGGTGAGTAACAGGAATGAGGGGTGGGGAGAGCTGGAGAGAAGGGAGCTCAGGCTCTGTGTATGAGAATCAGGACACCTGGTTGTGGCACTCAGGGAGCCACACACTAGCCTGCACCCAGCAGATAACTTAGCCCTTGCCACACAAACACACACACACCCACGCACACACACACACACATCCATACATCTCCACACCCATTGTCACTCCTACAAGTGGAACTGTCCCCCCCGTTTCATGTGGGTGGTGTGTGCACTTGGGTACAGACATGAATGTTTTGGGGTTGGATGGTAGAGGCAGCAGGGACAGCCACTCATAATTCTTCCCCCAGACAGCTCTGAGTTCAGCTTCTCCTTGGACAGGCTGAGAAAAGAAGAAGCTAGCAGAAGAAGCGAGGCAGTCCCTAGTCCAAATCCAGCCTATGGGCTTGTGTTTTATTTGGCCCACACCATGTTTTTAAAAAATTGTGCCAACATTTAAATTTAGGAGGTTTTACATTAAAAAATCTGGATTTCTAGGTTATTTTGACAAACAGAAAGACCTGGCACGCTGAACCTGCATTCCCACATGGTACAATTGGCTGGAACAGAGTAGCAAGTACAGCCTTGGCTGGGCACACTCTCCAGGTCCCCACCGTCCCTGACACCTGCTGGTGCATTTAACTGGCCTCACCCCTTCAGGTCACCTGCCTGCTCTTCATAGGTAATTGCCTTAGTCTGTTTGGGTTGCTATAACAAAATTCCACAGATTGGGTAGCTGGTATACAACAGAAGTGTATTTCTCACGGTTCTGGAGGATGGAAGTCTGAGACCAGGTGGAGGTCTCAGGCCCTCTCTTATGAGGCCCCTCTTCCAGGTTGCCGACTTCTCACTGTGTCCTCACCTGGCAGAAAGGGGTGAGCAGGCCCTCTGGAGCCTCTTTTATAAGGGCATTAATCTTATCATGAGGGCTCCACCCTCATGACCTAAGCACTCCCCAAAGGCCCTACCTCCTAATACCATCACACTGGGCATTAGGATTTCGACATAAGACTTGGATGGGGGACACAAATGTTCAGATTATAGCAGTATTTGAGTTTGCAGTCTCTGGCATAATGGGTAATGCACAATGTAAGCAACTGAACAACTTATCAACAGTAATTGTTTTCCTGTTGGTAGGATCTGTGCATAGATCACTCACTGCATAGAAGCCTTCTCCCCATTGCTTGCCAAGTGATGTCCTCATCCTTAACCAGGCAGCAATGACCTGTATCTTACATCCAGTCATTCTCTTATAAAGACAGTGGAGTTCCATTTTATGGTTTTTTAAATTGTGAAAGCAGCTCCATAAGCTTGGGAGAGACAGGAGACAAACAGATAAACAGAGAAACTAAGAGAAAGACAGACAGACAGACAGACAGACAGACAGACAGAAGCAGTACAATTTAAATAGTGCCAGCCATGCCCCTTTCCCACCCCACCCTCTACCCCATCCACTCACTGGACATGTGCCCACTGGCCCTGGACACAGGCCTGAAACAATCAACATGTTGGCAAAATTTATGTTAAAAAGGTATGTGAGTGATTTTGGTCCCCTTGCCATTGACAAAGAGGAGAGTGGGATACTTTGTTCAGATGGTCAGGCTCCTGAATTTCATAGACATCCTGGAGGAAAAACTGAAGAATAATTATAGGCCAAAGGAAGTACTAGCTAAAGGAGCGTTCAAGGGACTGATCAGATGTATCTGCAATGTGTATTGAGCGCCGTACTACACCTGACTGCACTACTTTATCAATAAATAGTTTCTTCTCACCAACTTCTCATGTTTGGGTTATTAATTTTATTCCAAAATAGGAATCTAGCTGTATCTTAATTTAATACCTTAAAATTGAAAACAGACCTTTATTTTAAAGGAGTAAAAACATATTAAGTATTTTAATTTTTTCAAAGTAAACTCATGCTGGCAATCCTGGGCCAACTCTGATCGTTACAGGAGCATCCGATACTTGGACAACCCTTTTTTGTACTTCATCCCTGCAAGACAAATGAATTCATGACTCCTGTGGTAAAGAATTCTCAAAAAATCAATAGGTAAGAAACACCATCAAGATATATTGGCTTTCACTCTTATTTTAAAAGTGTAAATCTTTTTATGTGATTCTAAAAGCTAAGCTAAAAAAGAAATATTCTTTGTAATAATAATAATAGCTAACACTTATTGATTTTTTATGGTGTGCTAGGCACTGGTCTAAGTATTTCGGCTATATTAATGCACTGGATTTTTATAATACCCCTGTGAGCTAAGTACCATTATTTTACCTGATATACAGAAAAGGATGCTAAAGCACAGAGGGTTTAAATGACTTGGCCAAGGTCACACAGCTAGTTAAGCGGTAGAACTAGGATTTGAACCCAGGCCATTTTGCCTCAGAGCCATATGCTTAACCACTGCACTCTACTACCTTAGCAAATGCTGTAAGTTGTGTCACATTAAAATCATCAATGGAATTCAGGAGCCCAGAGCCTGGACCTTCCCTTCAACAACTTTAGTGAAGGATTGTCAGTCACTTTGGTCCTCGAGTCCCCATCAAGCAGTGGGCTGGCATTCGGAAATGGTGGGATCCCAGGTGGTGGGCACACGTCTTGGAGGAAAGCCTCATTTCTCCGATTGCTAGTAACTGACTTTCTACTCTCCTCCAACTACAACTGAAACTGTGTTTATTTGTTTCCCAGGAACGTCAACTACATCACATCATGGCTGAGCATCGTAGGGCCAGCTGTTGGGCTGAATGTGCCTCTTAGTTATGCCGGAGCAGCCTCTCAGGATGAATGAAATGTCAGTGGACAAGGTGAAAAGAGAAGCCTGTGCTGCATGTGTTGCTGTCACAAAGATCCAGGTGTCTCTGCTGCACTTAGAGGTGTCATCCCTGCTGGCCCCGCCATGTATTAAGTCTGCTTTCATCTTTAGCAGGCTGGACACTGACTTCTTTGTTTAGTTTTCCAACCAACCAGCTGCTAATTATTTAGGAAGCATTTGATTTTGCTACAATAATCCTCACCCAACTACAGGCCTGGGCAGTTTTATTTTAGAATTGATGTTCTTGAAACAAGTCTTTACTGCTCAGTTAACCTTCTTTTATTCTCTTGGCTTTTGGTTTATTCTTGTTCTTCTGATTCTTTTATTGAGCCAAAGAGCTTAGAAGAATGTTGAAAGTTTACGTGGCCAGCCCTGGTTTTAACAGGATCAATATTGTGCAAGATTTCAGCTCACCGACGTTTTGACATGGATGGTTGCCCTTGGAAGCAAATGTCTGCAGCAGCTGATACGCTGCATGTTTAGAAGAAACACTGGAAAGACACAAATCACTATAAATAGCAAAAATGAATTTAACTGGGTCATAGAAATACTGACGTCATCAGGGCATCTCCAGGTCATTCTTTCATGCCTGAGACTCGTGCTTTTCGTCTTTAATATGAGAATAAGAAGCTATCTCATAGTGTTGCTGTGAGAAGCACATGAGATGCTTAGTGCGAGAGAAAATATCGTAAAGTATTATACAAATATTCATTAAATGCTCACTTTCTTGTATTTGATTATTAGTTGCTCATTCTGTCAGTAGCCAGTAAGTTTAACAGCCAGTAAGGTATTAAGGTGAATCTAATAGGAAGAATTTTCAGTTTAGAGTTGCTTGCTTTTCATTTTAACTTCCTAGGGTCTGAAACTAAGAGAAAAATGTAGTTGCCTCTTTAGAGCATCTGGATTAGTGTCTGTCAGTGAGGGATGTACCTTAGAATCCCGTGAGACTCTTAAAATTCAGACACTGGGCCGAAACAGCCTCTCTGGGGTGATTCTGATGCTTATGTTCTCACAGAAGCTCTGGTCTGGATAAACCCTTCGAGCTGCATTTATGTGTATTGTTTTCGTCTCCCAACAGGCCTTTTCCAGTTCTGTGCACAGCTCTGGCAAGCTGGACCTAACTTCCTAACGTTGTCTGGGCATCGCCCCCAGACTCTAAATAGTAAGAAAGTCTAAGAGGTGTTTGCTCGCGAGGCGGCCCACTTGGGGGAAGCAGTGAGGATGAGAGGATTATCTGCGGGCAAATTGCAGACGTCTGTGACAGCCCTGCCAGTGTCTGGATTACGGGCTAAACTCTCACACAGAGAGCACAAGTAGAGAAAGGGTTAATTCAAACTGCTAGAAAAGCTAAAAGTAAATTTTAAAACGCTGAGCTGCACGTATTCATGCTGGGATGAGAGACTCCCTACATGCTTGCTGGGCATTTTGGTATTTACCACTTAACATCTTTTCAACTTCAGCAAGGGATTTTTCCCCCCACTCCTCTAATGTAAACACAGATTTCTGAGCAAGTCATTTCTCAAGCCATGTCATTTCCGGGATAAAAAAAAAATGTAATAATGTATTATCTGGATGATGTACTCATCTGGAAATATTAGTTATCCTTCGCTTACAGATTTTGAAATGATAGAATCCTGTTATTTTGGGGCCAGTGTGTAGTGGTGCAAAATGATAGAACTTTTTTTTTAAGTTAAGAAAAAGGTTTTTTCTGATTGCTAAAGACCTAAAAATTCATCAGTGGCAGAAAAAAGTTCTGAAGAGCTCCCTCCCCAGATAGATCTCTCTCCTCAAACAGCTCTATTCCTTTTGAGAATTTTTTCACTTAAAAAATTTAATTTTTGGTTGATAAAAATTTCCATTTTTTAAGACTGCAGTTATATAACAGACTGTTTTCCCAACAGTCATAAGACATTAGAAAATATTTTGTTTTGTCAAAGTAACAGTTCTTTCTCTGTAACATGAGGATCTTTCCTCAGGGTTTCCTCTCCTGCTAATACAATGCGAAGCCCCTTCGGTCAGAAACAAAGCTGGTTAAAGCTGCTACCAGCCAGTCTTCTAAACTCTGCTCTTGTGTGACTTTGGAAAAACAGCTTCACCTCTTTGGTTCTCTGTTTCCATGCCTGCACAGTGAGGAGGTTCAGCCATGTGACTCATGAGGCCCACCCCGATTCTTGGCTCTGTGAAATAGGGAGAAGTCTAGAGAGCTAGACTATGAGGCTGGTTTGCCTCTAGCTTTGTCTAATTTTCTTTATGTCTTTTAGTCTGTTATCACTTCTGTTTTTAAAAGTTCCTAATATCAACCCCACTCACCCTACAAAGGCATAGACATCAAAATTGTAAATGTGAGTCTGAATGCACTTCATAACTAACAGTGCTGTGTGGAGTTGGGGGAGAGTGGACAATCGGCCCTGCTCCTGTGACAGAGCGTACCTACTCCCTCCCACCTCAGTTCAGGCCCGATTCCACCCCAGGCGAGTGGGCCTGAGGTCTTTTCTGCCCACAGCCTCCTCTGACCATCTGACTGTTGCTCAGGCTGGTTTCCACCTGGAAATGCTTCCTTCCTCATCTCTCTCCCCAAGTTTCTACCTGGTCTACATGACTCACTCTTTTACAAAGCCATCTCTGATTCCCACAGCCCCTCCTGGTGAACCTCTTCCTTCATAATCACTGTACTTAGGCAGAGTAGCATTTAATTGTCTCCTTTTCACTCTGGATTTGATGGATAGTAAATAAATTACTGACCCACTTTTTGGAGGGTATGTTGTAAGGTGGCATGCATGGAAGAGTCGCTGTCTGCCCCTTGTAAGTCATCCATGGAAGCTTCTTGGTCTGGGGACCGGAGTGGGTGGGTGAACCAGTTCGTTGAGTGACTGGAAAGGCCAGAGGCTAGCTTACAAGCTGGAGGTTAAAAAATGAAGCTACTCTCCCCCTCCAAAAAAAATGAAATAGGAAAAAAAAGTCAGTAGTGGGTTTTTGCATCCATTTCTCCCGAAATACAGTTTTTATTCATATTCTCAAGATATTAGGCAATGGAGATCTGTATTGTCAATAACAGCTCTTACATAATTCAGGAGAGCTGATATTGCAGTGAGTTGGATTTTTTTTAGGATTAAAATTTGAAAATAAGAATATGCACATATTCACTTCAGTGGATACTTATTGAGTTCCCCCTTTTTCTGAGCTCTAGGCTTGGTGGCAGTGGCAGCAAACAGAGAGACCTGACTCAGGCTCATAAGGATGCCCAGGTCCAGTGGAGAAGATGGACAAGAAGATGCAGGGACGGTGGGATGTGTGCTATGGCAGAGGTTTGGAAGGCAAGCAACAGGGAAAGTTCACAGAAGAGGAATGTGAAAGGAGTGAAACTCTTAGGATTTAGCCAGGTCAGGAAAGGAGCAGATACCTTGAAGGTGTGTATGGGGAAGTGGTAAAGAGTGAGGCTGGCTATCAGGACTGGAGCCAGGTCTGGGGAGCATTTATTGCTACACTGAGGATTAGTATTTGGCCTGAAAACCACAAAGAGCCGCTGAGGGAATTCAAGTAGAGCGGTTAGAGTGATCACATTTGCATTTTAGAAAGAACTTGTATCTTTAAAGTGACTAATCACAGACACTTTCTTGGTTTTTTCACCAACAGATACTGGCCCTCATGCTTTAGAAGGTACAGGAGTGCAGAAAGGGCTGGGAGTAGGCCAAGGACAATTTTTTATTCTTGCCTAGGGCCTTCCAAAGCAAAACCTGCCAGTGTCTGAAAAGCCTGAGTCCCAGTTTACTGTGTTACATGGGGTGAGTCACTGCACCTCTCTGAGCCTCTGTTTCCTGTATATTAAGTGGAAGAAGGGATATTAATTCAAGTAAAATCAATTTATTGGTTTATGACCAGTATTTATCTTTTTTAATGAAATAGAATGTGTTTGGGGAAAAATCCCATTTGTTTCTCCTTTACTCTCACAATACTGTCATACTCACCACACGTCTGACACTAAGTGTTGTGGGTTTTCCATATATCAGACAAGTCTGCAACACCTGCTGGGTGTTCTACAATTAAGTTCAGTTCTCACACTATCTACTTGGAGTTTTAGCATCAGATCCATAAGACTGCCCCATTTAAGATACGAGTTGCAAGTCCAAGGTTGTCACCTATATTTTTAACTGACCAGCCATAAATTGGGGTTCCCATGAACCCCACCTTGGGTTCAGTAATTTGCTAGAATGGTTCATAGTACTCAGGGAAACACTTACTTATGCTTACCAGTTTGTTATATAACAAAGGATATGATCAAGGATATGGATAAAGAGCTACATAGGGCAGGGTCCAGGAGGGTCCCAAGTGCAAGAACTTCTGTCCCCAAGGAAGTGGGGTGCACCACCCTCCTGGAATGTAGATGTGTTCACCAGTCTGGAAGCTCTCTGAACCACATACTTTTGGAATTTTTATGGAGGCTTCATCATGTAGAAATGATCAATCATTAACTCCAATTCTAGCCCTGCTCCCCTTCCCCAGTGATGAGGGATGGGGCTGAAAGTTCCAAGCTTCTGATCCAGAGCTTGGTCTTTCTGGTGACCAGCCCCCATCCTGAAGCTATTCAGGAGCCCGCCCAGAGTCACCTCGTTAGAACAAAACTATCACCCAGGAAATTCTGAGGCATTTAGGGGCTCTCTGTTAGGAACTGGGATCAAAGACCAAATATTGGAACAAAAGATGCTCCTCATAATCTCATCACTAAGGAAATTTCAAGGGTTTTAGGAGTTCTGTGCCAGGAACCTGGGGCAGAGACCAATATATGTTTTCTGTTATTTCAGAGATACATAGAAAGGAGTGCAATGCACGTAGTGAAGGTATTATTGTTTTGTGAAACTTTAATTTCAAGTACATGCATAGAAAATCTGTATTATGATGTGTGTATGTGCGCATGTGCTAGGTTGTGATGTAAGTGTATTTCTAACTCCAGGGAGCAGTCAGAGATTTAAATGTGATGTAAGTGTATTTCTAACTCCAGGGAGCAGTCAGAGATTTAAAAACTAATGGACAAATAAGCTCCCTTGCAATTCTAAGAATCTCTGATTCTCTTCTCATGCTGCTGACCAGTAAGTTGCTAAAGGTTGTTCTAGAAGGTATAGGAAGTACTTAACTATTATCGTGCCCATGGCACTGGGCTACTTCGATATGCACATAGTTTCTCACAGCTCTCCCTCTGGATTTCTGTAGGGCTTGTCTGTAAAAGTGATTTCACATTTTATTCTTAAATTTAATAGTGTTCTTTAAAGCAGTTCTGTAATGCCAAGCCCTTGCTTTAATTTTTTTTGTGTTGTCAATATTGACACCTAGTGGTAAAAGAGCCCTATTACAAATACTCTGAATTCTAGACTGTTAGAACTTAAAGTGATCTTAGAGGTCACCAAGTCCCATTTGGTAAATTAGGTTAAAAATGAACTGGAAACGCAATGTATTCCAACGTTCAGATAAAGTTCACATTAGAATAAATAAAGCCTCTGGCTAGGTGGTGATTTCTTGGATTACCTTGAAGTTTTTCAAATAACTAGAAATCACTGTTAGGCAGAAGTTAAACAAAGTATGCTGTGATAGGCTAACAAGAAATCATAGTTCAATAAATCTACAGCCTTTGGTGTGTTGGTATTTACGTATGTACGCCAGATCTTCAGGGCTGAGCATGGCTATTATTTCTTTTATATCAAAACGTACCAAATAGTTTTAGGGCTTTTAGGTTGTTTCTAATTCTTCACTGTTTATTTAACATGCATTCATTGGGCACTTACTTCCTGAATGTTCAAGACCTGTGCTGAGGATATACTGTTCAGTAGGACAGACAAAGCCCTTCCCTCAGAGAACTTTCCAAATGTAATGCAGTAAGATATGTGTGCAGAAATAGTTACATCCTGTTTCTTTGGGTTACACCCTCACTAAGGGAATAAACAGGTCAAAGGATATGGAATGTCTTGAGATTTTTGATTCATGCTGCTCAGTTATTCACCAATAAGGCTATCCCAGTTTGCATTCCCCAAAGCAGTCTGTGTGCTACCATTTCCTAAAATCTTTGAAAATAATTTTATTTTACTGTGCTTTTATTATTGATCATTTTCTCCTCTGGTCTTGCTACAATTTGCATGGCTTCTCATTTTTGTTTCTTCCCAATGTGGTATATATTTCGCAGTGTGACCAGGGTTAGTTTGTAGCCTCTCTGTTGTACACTTGATTACCCCACATCTTCATTTTGCCCCATGCGAGCTGACTGTCTATGTACTGGTTTGTACAGCCAGAGAGTATGGCAGTTAAACGATAAGGATTTGTATGATTTAAAAAAATTATTATGGGAAATTTCATACAGACTCACAAGTAAAGAAGATTGTACAATGAACCTTCACATACCTATAAGTCGGAATCAGCAACTACCAGGATTTTTGCCACATTTGCTTCATTTAACCCTTGTTTTTTACTTTATATTTGCTCAGATTTTTTTTAAACACAGACATTATGTCATTTGTTTTTACAGGTGCACGCTGAACATTTTTTATTTGATCTTTTCTGTTAAGTTTTACTCCAAACTTAGGTGTTAAAGTATCTTTGGGATTTGCCCTCTGCTTTTACTTCTGAGTGTGGGGTTTGTAACGTCTTTCTTATTCTGCATTTGCCAGTGATATTGGGGAACTTTTCTCTAAAATGGCCCCCTGTTCTGTTATTGGGTCAGCTGGTGCCATCAAAGCAGAACGTGAAATGTGCTAGTTGCAGGTTCTGCAGCCTGGATTACCCATCCGCAGATCCTCACCACGCTGAGGACATTTCATAGATGCTGTCAAACCACAGGCAAC
Source organism: Camelus dromedarius (assembly GCF_036321535.1). Taxonomy (NCBI): domain Eukaryota; kingdom Metazoa; phylum Chordata; class Mammalia; order Artiodactyla; family Camelidae; genus Camelus; species Camelus dromedarius. The sequence continues at coordinate 54,767,927 of NC_087438.1, forward strand.
GTCTCACGACCATTCTCAGGTGTGATTAAATTGAGTAATTATGTAATATGTGACTAAATCTGCTCACTGTTGTACAAATTTAAACAGTAGCTTGTTTCTTAGGCAGAAACTCCTTCAAAAATCTGAAAAATGTATAGACCCCCTTTTCAGAAAAATATGTGTGTATGTGTGTGTATGCTTACAGAAAAATCAGAAAATTCTACATAGTTTCAGGAGGACACACACACACACACACACACACACACACACCCCGCTATCCCGCTATGTTATGTCATGGGCAGGAGGAAGAGGGATATGGTGACAGGGAAAAAACTACCTAATTATAAACATAAGAAAATGTGTAAAATACAGAGTGAACGGAAGTCAACTATTGCATATACTAGCACTGAAATTTTAAGAAAATACTTGGAATATATCAAGAACTGAAGGAGGGGCAAAGTGGTCCAACGTATCTGCAAACACACACAAAAACAGAATACCTGAAGCTGTCAAGCTACATAGAAAAAATATATATGTCTTCTCATAAACCAGATAAATAAATGCTCAAAGCTGTTGGGGGAAAAGATATGACAAAACAATCTATTTCATGTCATTGTTTCCAAAACAGGTATTAATAGACAAAACCTGTTTCAACAAGTAACATTTCCCTCCACTGTTCTCAGCTGTGATTGACATAAAAAGTTATTTAAAATGTGGCTCACTCTGCCCACTATTGTTCAGATTTAAACATTTGCTGGTTGTAAGAGGTAAGAAAGCAGTATAATATATTTATCCACATCTAGACTTATTTGAAAATGTGGGTATGCTCAGCATGTCCTACCCTTTTAACCCAACCAAGTAACATGACCCCTTGTTCTACTTCTAATTAACTACAGTGAATGAGATTTAGAAAGCTAGACTTCAAACACAAACAAACAAAAACTCCTACACTATGAATAGATTAGATAATTTATGTCAATAACTTATTACCACAAGTAAGGACCTGCGGAGGAAGCTGACACTTCTCAGACTGGAAAGTCTGAAGAGGTGATCTGGGGTCATGATTTCCTCTTCTCCCTCCTACAGGAGAAACTCCTTAGCATCAGAGTTGCCATTTGAAAGCTTCAGGTCCTCTGGGAAGCAATGATGACGTTCATCACATCTGGCTCGAGTTCTAAGTGCTGTATGTGAGTAGCTCCATCATTTTGAAGATACACACCACATACTAAAGTCTGAATGCGGTGGCGACTGTGTGTGTGTCTGCATATTTGGAAATATGGGTTGTCACTCCTGGGTCCCTTCAAATGTGTCACTCTAAAAATGATTTTCCCCATGAGACAACTTACACTTAAAAACATTCAGTTGTTGAATGTTTTAATACTTTGCTCTAAAACTCCTGTGGTGACATTACCATGACAATAAGCTTTGAAAATCCACTTCTTTTCCTCACACACTAATAAACATGCCATACCTTTTCCAAATAATACAGATGGAAATTGTGCTAGAAACTAGAAATGCTTAGTACAACCTATGAAGGCAATCTCCCAACTACAATATCATAAGAAATGTAAGTTAACACTTGGATGATCCATTTAAACAGATTTTATAGGTTAAAATAAAGATTATACAAGTAGCTGTTAGTGAAAATTTTGGTGTAATATGGTAATTTATAATCTTGGTCTCTTTTCTCGACTTTGTGTAAAACCAATAAAGAAATGTTAGCTACTCTGTCAACCTTGAAACAGACTCCAGGAATGTTATCTATAGCATGATCATTATAACCAAATCCTGCCGCCAGACATTTACCTGGAATGAAATATAGAAAATACATATATACAAAGATACACATTCAAATTTGCATAGCTGTCAAATTAGAACCATGTCTCTCAGCTCTATCAAAAAATAAAAGGGAAAAAAACCATATATTTGAGGCATTGTGTATTTCCCTAATATAGTTTAAAGTTTTTTGCAGAACATCACTAACTTGTATGTTTCAACATTTCCATATAAACATACAGAAAATTTACTAATCATGTTATACCTTCCCTTCAAAAAGTGCAAAACAAAAACTTATTAAATACCCAGCATAAATTTATACAATATCAGGCTAAGTAGCTGCCTGTAAGGCAGTGTTTACTATGTTGCTCTGAGGTGGATCTCCTACATGAACGGTTTAATTTAGAGGATGGACTCCTGGTTTCAGCTGTGCTGATTACTTGGGGAAGTTATTTGAAAAATACTGAAGAGCTACCTTTTTTGGGCTTCTGGCTTATAAAATGAGGTGGCTGGAATAGAGCAGGAGTATCCCCATCAGTGGGATGGCTACATAAAGACTGCCTTAGAGCTCGTTGAAAAGACAGATTTCTCCCAGAAATACCATAAAGATGGTTTCCCAGAAGATCAGGTGTACTTGTATAATCTAACAAATGCCTTAGGGATTCTGATGTTCTCGATTTGGGAACCATAGGACTCAATGATCTCCAGATTCTTTCTGCACACTAACAATTTCTGATCTGTTTGGGGTTTGCTAGGCAAATACAAGATGTAACATAAATTAATTATTCATTCACAATTTTTTAAACCTTTTAATCAACAAGTAATTTAAGACTCACAAGAAATTGCAAAAACACTATCATTTGTATACTTCACCCAACCTTGCCTTAATGATAACATATTTGATAACCAGAGTATATTCTCAAAACCAGTAAATTGGCATTTATAACACTATTAACTAAACTACAGATTTACTTGTATTTCAATTTTTATGCTCTTTTTTGGTATACAGCACTTTGAAATTCCATCACAAGTATTGATTTGTGTAAACGTTACCACAATCAGGACAGAACTGCTCCATCACCACAAAGACACCCCCTGGTGCTACCCTTTTGTAGTTCGACTACCATCCTTCATCCGTAGCAACTACCCATCTCTTCTCTGTTGCTGTAATTTTTTTCAAGAATTTTATATAAATGAAATGTTACAGGACCTATGTAACCTTTTCAGTTTGGCTTTTTGTGCTTAGCATACCACTAAGAAACATCAAAGTTGTTGCTTGCAACAAGTGTCTTTTATGACTGAGTAGCATTTCACTTACAGATGTAACCACAGTTTACCTGTTTGCCCACTGAAAGACATTTATGTTGCTCTAGTTCTTGACTATCATAAATAAATTTGCCATGAACACGTGTGTACAGGATTTTGTGTGGGCAGATGTTTCATCTTTATATGATAACTACCCAGGAGTGCAATTGCTGGATCTAAAGTATATGTTAACTCTCTAAGGAACTGTCAAACTTTGCCAGAGTGACTGTACCATTTCTTAGTCCCACCAACAATCTAGTTGCTCCAGTCTCACCAGTGCTTGGTATTGTCAGTATTTTAAATTTTAGTCATTAGGTAGGTGTATACTGGTATCATCTCCTTATGATTTTAACTTACATTTTTCTAATGGCTAATGATGTTAATCATCTTTTCACGTGCTTGTCATCTCTTCAGGGAAGTATTTATTCATTCGCCCATTTTGTAATAGGATTGTTTTCTTAGTTTTGAGATTAGGGAGTTCTTCATATATTTTGGATACAAGTCTTTTATTGGATATGTAATTTGCAAATATTTTCTCCCAGTCTGTAGTCTGTTTTTTCATCTTCTTGACAAGATATCTCACAGAGCAAAAGATTTTTATTTTGATTAAGTCCACTTTATCCTTTGTGTGTGTGTGGAATGTGCTTTGAAGTGTGATGTCTTAGAATTCTTCACCTGACCCTGCCATGAAGATGTTGTTTTCTTCTAGTTTTTACAGCTTTACTTTTTATATTCAGATATATTATCCATTTTGAGTTAGTTTTTGTATAAGGTGTGAAATTTAGATTGAAGTCCATTTTTTTGCAAATGGAAGTCCACACAATTTATTGAAAAAACTGTCTTCCGTTGAACTGCTTTTGTATGTCAAGTCAGTTGGCCATACCTGTATATTTATGGAGTCTCCTATTTTCCCATTTTATTGATCTGTGTCTGTCCCTCCAATACACCATTTTGTTTACTGTAGCTACAAATTATCTTAAAACCAGTTTGTGATTCCTCTACCTTTATTCTTTATTTTCAATATTGTACTGGCTATTGTAGTCCTTTTGCCTTTCCATAATTTTTAGAATTAACTTTTCTACTTCTACCAAAAAGAGCTGCTGGGATTTTGCTTAAATTTTGCAACCATGATGAGTGCCTCATTTTTTCTTCCTCTATAGCAGCGCCAGGCAGAACTTTGAGATGGATCCAAAAATGAAGGGGCTCTGGTCACAAAGTGTGAGGGAGTAGGGGTTGGGATGGTGGGAAGGCTGAGGGAACTTAAATCAGTCTTGAACACTTTTGGGTCTGAGGTGTCTGTGGTAGATTTATGGGTCAGTCAGTTGTCACAGGACGGGGGCATCCTGGGTGTACCAAGGAGACAAGTGCAAGCCAGCCTTCATTGCAGGATGCCTTAACTCCTTCCAGGAAAGTTTATCCTTCGCAGCAGGAGCTAGACATGCCCAGAATAGATGTGGTCTCTGACCCTCCTCCCTCGTGCACACCCTGTAGGTCCACCCCACCCACTGGCAGTTTCCTGTCCCTGCTTTTAATCCTCAGGCCTCTGCCCTCCCCATGTCTGAGCCTGGGGTGAAACCACGTGTCCCCATGCAGCCTCTTCTGGTGGGTCAGGTGGAGGGTCAGTTATGACCATCTGGAAGCATCTGGTCAGCCTTTGGGAATGGCTTAATCAGTAACTGCAACTATAAGCACCAGGAAGCATTGGGATGGAAAGACAAACTATGTCTAATTACCACATACAAATGTACCTAGTTAACATGTATATCTTAATGTCAAATATATTTCAATTGAAAAAAAAGAGCCAATCTGTCTCTACCTTTTTTGTGACAAGTATAAGCACAAGTGTGAATGTGGGATCAGTGGTTTAAGGTAGGACAGCAGGTGACATGCCAGGGGGGGACCTAAAGCTGGATGGGGAATGCAGGTTTGAGCAAGTGAGGTCAGCTTTTAGGAGCAGCCAGGGAACACACGACACACAAGGTCTCCTATGTCAAGATCAAATTCTGGTCTTTATCTTCTAGAAGATGGGAAGCCAAAAAGTTCTATCTTCCAAAGATTCTAACATGACCCAACATTAGACTGATCAAATTAACTCATACCTATTAATGCTGCCAAAAGCAGCTCCTCACTAACTTAAGATTTTAGATTGATTTTTACCATTTTTCCCTAAGGAAATTTTGAAACAACTATTTGTGGCACGGGGCCCCTATGGACCCAACCAACACCCAGCTTCAATCATCAAAACTATTCAAATTATCTGGACCATTTCTACCTAGTCACTTCCATTACTTTGTGTGCCTTGAAGTAAACCTCAAGGTCAAAATCTAGGTTACTGATAAGCTTTGGACAAAGATAAGCACCTAGATTAACTTTCCATAACTCATCTCCCTTACTCCTCTTGCCTTAATTTGCCAGGCATACATGTCCATTAACTTAATTGTGTAATGCCTAAGTTTTGCTATCATATACATACTTAAAACATGGGCCCTGACCTTGAGCTAACTGAAAACCACCAGAGCAGGGAGCAACTTGAGCACCTTATTTATCATACTGGGTCCCTAAATGGATCCAAGAATGTACATTGCCCAGCGTTCCCAAGATGATACCCACTAGAAGCTCTGAGTTTTTAGACCCTCTACACAGGAATACTGTACATTTAGCTATTCCAGATTTAACCCATAGTTTGTTTACTCCATGGAGAAGGGAAAAAAACTTACCAATCCCACTTTAAAAAATTCTGAACTGTTTTCCCAATCTCCTAAAATTGGTAAAGCATACAGTGCATCTCCATGGTAACAAAAATAAGACACAGAATGTGTTTTTGGCATATGAAAATTTATTACTATTGTGCTTTCACCATAAAAACTTATGATCTTGGTCTTTCCTTCTTGCCTTTGTATAAAGCCAAGAGAGAGACATTGGCTACTTTGACCACCTTAAAGCGGACTCCAGGAATGTCACCAACAGCATGTCCTTTACGACCAAATCCAGCAACCAGAACTTCATCATTTTCCTGGAATAAAAACCAACAGTTTACTTCTGGTGTAAGTGGCAATCACTAAAAATGCCCACTCATCCTATAAATGGTGGTGGTGGGGGACACCACTCCAGGAACAGAAGCTAACAGACTAAAACACTTACCTCGATAAAATTCAAACAACCATCATTGGGTACAAAGGCTGTGATTTTTTTGCCATTCTTGATTAGCTGAACCCTGACACACTTCCTGATGGCAGAATTTGGCTGTTTGGCTTCAACCCCTCTGAAATATAAACAGCATAACAGAGTCAACTGGCTTTCTGAAAAGGGGCACATTTTAATTCATTAAGCATAAAACTTATTAAATAGTAGTATTCCTACCTTTTCAACCCATTCCTAAATTGCTAAACTTCAACCAAGTTCTTCCTCATAATGAAACTAATTAGGACAATAGGGGAAACTTCTGGCCTCCTTATAGTTGTAAAATATGAACCAAGAACTAAAGCTAGAAAACCTGCATTCAAATCCTGACTGCCACTAAATTGGACGGGGCCACATGAAATTATCATTTTGTAAAATCTTAAAAAGAGTTGAGTACTGGCAAGTTCACGTGGCTCAATCTTCGTTGGATAACATCACTGAAGAAACTTCTTTATGTTAGTTTTCTTAAGTGGAAAGATCTGACTGCAAATATTAAGTATTTGATGGGTACAAACTGCTCAGAACAGTTTCCACACATATTAAGGTCTCATAATGTTCCTTATTTCATTATCGTTACTTTCTCCCCTCCAACGCCATCCCAATCCCTTCCAAACTAATGCGAAAAATTGAAAAACCTTTGGGGCTTATCTAACCCTAGCCCTCATGTTACCAATTTTCCAACAAACGTGGCTACACAAAGACCTAGAATTTACATTAAACCTCTTTAAGCGCATTTATCTCGAGTTAACCACTAAAACACTGAAAGAAGCAGCAGAGGACTTTAACTCACACTTTTTCAAGCACAATTCCCTTTGCATGAGAAGCGCCTCCAAAAGGGTTGGCCTTCAGGGCTGTGCCCAAATGGGCTTTCTTGTACTGTTTATCATGCCACTTCTGGTCTCGTCGGTGGCTGCGGAGCTTCCTGGCAGTACGAAGACCGCGACACTTGCCTAAAAATCAAAATCACCTTAGTTCCCCAGTGAAAACACCCAACCGTATTCTAATATCTCAGACACTAGCCTCACCTGGACTATAGGCCAGTAGGCTCTGGCATCACATCTCAGCCCAGGGTCCGAACCTCCAAGTTCCCCTTCAACAAACTAAGACGTGGACACAAGCGCCCGGATAGCTGCGTCTTCCCAACGGAACGAAGCCCCGCGCCAACGCTCAGGAGAAGCGTCGCCCCCGCACCTACCCTCCCGGTCCCTCAGTAACTCCAGCTCCACGGCCTCTGCGCCGCACGGGCCCCTTCCCGTCGGGCCATGTGCCTGCGGCAGTGGCGCTCCCTGGCCCTCCCGTCGGCCCCCGGTACGGCTCTCCCGTATGGCTCTCCCTCACGGCTCTGCTCCTATCTGTCCGCCAGTCCCCGAAACCCCGCAGTTCCACCCCAGCCCCCTCAGCCCGGCCAGGGAAAGCTCACCCATCCTGCTGGCGCCACGGGCCTGAGCGAAAGAGAGAAGTCGTCCAGGAAAGAGCCACAAGCCACCGCGCGCGAGCAAGCCCCGCCCAGCCGAGGACCCGTGCGGCTGTCTGCTCAGCGCCCGGTCTGGCCGGCGCCTCTCGGTAGGAAGCGACAAGGCTGCACCACTTTCCAGAATCTTCGTCTTAATGAATTTGTGTGAAATCCAGAGCTATCTAATTTGTACTGTGGTTTATTTCTTTTTGTATGAATGCTGCTGACGGAAGGAACCGGGACTACCAATCCCGGAAGCCTTTGCACAAGATCCGCTCCCAGCGCAGGCGCTCTGGGCAGACCCGCCGGGCGGGCTTCGTGGAGTCGGAGGGAGGGCTTCGTGGTGCCGGAGGGCGGGCGGGTCGGCCCTCGGCGTCAGCGTCATGGAAGGTGGGCCTGCAGTTATAGTTTGGAAAGTAAGACTTCGAAGCGTTAACTCTTACGCACAAGAAGCACAGTAAATTGAAAAACGTTTAGTGAAGCAAGGTGACGTAGTATTTTAAAACCCGAGTATTTGTGAGAGACCCGGCCTTAAACCCTAAAGTTGCTGTTTTGGTTAGGGGACCTTGGGTAATTAATTTAATTAACTCTTTAAACCTCTGGAGAATGAAATAGATATGAAAGTTTTCTGGGATATTGGTTTATTTATAAACTTAAAAAAAAAGTCTTACCTGTGCTGGGCACGGCTCTAGGAATTGGAGATACAACAGTTAAGAGTGAAGTTTTCTGCTCTAAAGTTTATATTCTAGTTGTGAGAAGGTAGGAAATATAGGTGCATTTAAAAATAAAAAAGGTAATTTTACTTACTGGTAAGTGCTATAGAGAAAGTACAGTTGGTTAGGTGATAGTGACTCGGGATGAGGGTGGCTAGTCTGGACAGGGTTGTGTTAGAAGATATCTCTGTGGAGATTACATTTGAGCTGAGGTCCTAAACAGAGGGAGCCATTCAGATAAGTGTGCAGGTAAAGGCTTCCAAGAAGAGGGATTCTGAACAAGTAGAATGGGCTGGCGCTTTCCAAGAGCTGAAGTGTCAGGGGAGGGGCTGCTGAGTGCTTGAGGAGTAGTGTGGCACTAGATGAGGTCTGGGAGGTACACAGGGACATGTAGAGCCTGATCACCATGGTAAAGGCTTTGTTTCCTCTTCCTGTGGTTGAATCTTTGGAAAGTTTTGAACAGGGGAACAACAGATAGGATTTATATTTTCATATGTTCACTCTGGCTGTTGTGAGGAGAAAACTAAGACGAATCCTTGAGGCCAGTTGGGAGGATGTTGTGATAGTTCAATTGGGAAATAATTATGGCTTAGAATCTCAGTCTAGGTGGTAAAAAGTGGTTGTATCAGATACACAGTTTGATGGTAGAGCCAACAGGATTTGCTCAGGACTGTAGGGTGTAAGAGAGGAGTTAATTATGATTTTTGACCTGAGCAATTGGGTAGTTTGTGGTTTTATTTACTGAGTGGAAAATACTGGGAGGGGAGAAGTTTAGAAGGGGAAATTAGAGTTCTGTTAGGGATGTGTTAAGTTTGAGATGCTTGTTAGACATACAAGTAGGGATGTGGGGTGGGTAGTTGGATATGTGGGTATGGAATTCAAGAGAGTCATCAGTGAATAGATAACACTGAAAGCCACGGCTCTGAGTGAGATCATTTAGGGGATGACTGTAGCTAGAACAGAGAAAGGTTGGAGGCCTAAGGCCTGGGCACACTGAAAGAGCAGCAGGTGAAGTAAAATAGACTGAAAAGGAGTGGCCAGTGCTATGTTCTAACCAAAGCCAAGTGAAGACAGTGGAAGTGAGCAAGTGTGAAAGAAGGAGTAGATGAGGACTGAAAATTACCTTTTAGGTTTGGCCATGTGGAGGTTACTGGTGACTTTGTCAAGAGGGGATCCCATGGAGTGGTGAAGATGTAAGCCTGATTGGGCTGGAGTCAAGAGAATATAGGAGAGAAGGAAGTGGAGACAGCAATTATAGACCATTTTTGCAAGGAGTTTTTGTATAAAGTTTAGAGAAAAGGGACCAAATCTAAAGGAGGATGTGGTGTCAGGATGGGTTTGTTTAAGATGGTATGTTTTATGGCATTTTTATATTGCTGATGGGATTGTTTCAGTAGAGAAGAAAAAATAGATAATTCATAGAGAAAAGGGATAATTACATGAGCAAATCCTCGAGTAGACTACAGGGGTGCTCAAGTGGAGGAATTGACCTTAGGAATAATAACAATTTATCTATAGTAATAGAGAAGGCAGAATATAGGGGTACAACTTCAAGTAAATTCAAAGATTTTTTGATAGGAAGATGTGGAACCTCTTTTGACTGCTCTTCACTCAATGAAATAAGAAACAAGGGCATCAGTGAAGAGAAAGTAGGGAAAAGAGGTTTGAGTAGAGAGGGTAGGATGTGATAGCAATGTTAGCATTAAATCTTACTATGTGCCACATACTATTTTAAGTGCCTTACATTTATTAACTGCCTTAATTCCCATAACACTAAAAGATAAATACGTTTATTACCTCTGCTTTACTAAGGAATAGGGTCTTAGTCCATTTAGGCTGCTATAACAAAATACCATAGATGGGTGGCTTATAAAAAAACAAATTTATTTCTCACAGTTCTAGAAACTGAAAAGTTTAAGATCAAGGTGCTGCCAGGTTTGGTGTCTGTTGAGAACGCACTTCCTGGTTCAAAGACTTTGCTATAACCTCATATGGCAGAAGGACCAAGGAGGTTTGGGGTTGCTTTTTTTTTTTTAATTGTTTTTGTTTGTCTTTTTCCAGTTTTATTGAAATGTAATTGACATATTGAGATCTCTTTTTAAGAGTACTAATCTCATTCGTGAGGGCTCCACCCTCAACCTAATCACCTCCCAAAGTCTCCCCTTCTACTACTAATGCCATCACATTGGGGATTAGGTTTCAACATAAAGAGTTTTGTCTCCTAATTTAGCAGTGTGGGAAGATTGACAAGAGAATGTAGGATTGTTGACCAGTTCTGAGGGCCCATTTGAAATTAGTTATCCAGTTACATCAGTTAGCATGATTTTGTGTATTTTCTTTAGATTCATTCAGTGTAGTGACTGAATAGGTAGAGAGTTGGATTTTAGCAGGGCTGGGGGTGGAATCTAGTCAGGTGAATGTGATAGAGGAAGGACAAGGGAATTGAGAGTTGTTACAAGGAAAGGATTACAGTGAACCATGAGACTGAAGCTGGAGAAATAAGGAGCCAGGGGTAGGCAAAACACTTCTGAAGGCCTGACCATACCAGACAGGAGAAATTTCTGTGAAGCTAAGTAAGATAATGCAGCATTAGTACAGAAGTAGATAAACTGACTAATGAATAGAGAGTTCAGCAAAAGACTCATATGAGTATAGAATATTTAAATGACAGAATTAGATGTCAGATCAATGTGTAAAGGAAGGATTGTTGAACACATGGAGCTGCACAAAAAGTGGTTATCCAAATTAAATTGGATCACCATCTCAGGCTGAAAATAAAAATCAACTCCAGACATATTGAGAGCCTGAATGTCACAAATTAAAATTTTTAAATTCTTAATAGAAAACAAAAGTGAATATCTTCTTGAACTTGGGAAAGGAAAATATTTCTAAAGAAAAAGAATGATAAATTTGACCAGATTAAGAACTTCTGTTCAACAAAAATGCCTGAAAGAAAGCAAAAGGACAAGTTAGAAACTAAGTGGATATTCATAGGAAGTGGTTGTAAAGTTGGAATGATTTATTCCTTGAAAGCTTAGTAAAACATCCTATAAAACCATCTGAGCCTGCTGGTGTTTTTGTTTGTTTGTTTTGTGGGAAGATTATTAATCCCAGCTTAAATCTCTTTAATTAGTTACAGAACCATTCAGAGAACTGAGATTTCTTCTTGAGCCAGATCTGGTAAGTCATTTTTTTGAGTTTGTGTATTCCATCTAACTTTTCAAAATTGTTTTGTGAAGCTGTTATGACATTCTGTTTTGCATATATGTTTGTATATATTTGTTGTTGGAAGGTTTTTAACTGTGAATTCAATTTCTTTGTAAATATAGTGCTATATAGGTTATTTATTTCTTCTTGAGTGAGCTTTGGTAATGTGTGCCTTTCAAGGAAGTTTTTCATTTTATCTAAGTTGTCAAATTTATGGGCATAAAGTTGTTTGTAATATTCCTTTTTAATCTTTTTAATATCTATAGAGTGATGTCTCATCTTCTGTTCCTGATATTGATAAGTTGAGTCTTCTCTTTTTTTCTTGGTCAGCCAAAAGTTTATTAATCTTACTGATCTCTTCAAAGAACCAGCTTTGGGTTTCACTGATTTTCTCTATTGTTTTTCTGTTTTCAATTTCATTGATTTCTGGTGTTATCTTTATTATTCACTTTCTTCTGTTTGTTTTGGATTTAAATTTGTTCTTCTTTTATTAGTTTCTTAAAGTGGAAGCTTAGGTCATTGATTTGAGACCTTTGTTCTTTCCTAATATATTTAATGGTATGACTATCCCTCTAAGAGCTGCATACCATGAGTTTTGGTATGTTGTATTTTAGTTTTAATTCAGTTCAAAACATTTGCTAATTTCCATTTTTATTTCCTTTTTGAATCATGGATTATTTAGAATTGTGTTACTTAATATTCAAATATTTGGAGATTTTTTTCCAAATAGCTATATGATTCATTTCTAGTTTAATTCCATTATGGTCTAAGAACATCCTTTTTTTGATTTCAGTATTTTAAAAATGTGTTGAGGTTTGCTTTTTGGCCCAGAATATAGTCACTCTTGGTGAATTCTTCATGTACACTTAAAAAGAAAGTATATTTTGCTGTTTTTGGGAAAAATGCATTATAAATGTTAATTAGCCCAAGGTGGTTGATAGTGCTGTCAGGTCTTCTGTATCCTGTATTCAGGATAATAGTGACAGTATGTGGAGAGAGTGGGGATCATAGTTGGATGTTGGATTATGGTTTACTTTGGTTTTAATTATTTTATCATTAAAAACAAACAAAGCATGAACCGATGGACAGAGTGTGTTATGAACTAAGGGTTTTGATTACTATAGCTATGAAAAAAATTTTTTAAGGATTTAATTTTTGTTTTTGGAGCTTTGAAATTTTTACTTCCTGATAAAGAACTTATTACTTAATTTGGAGCCTGAAAGGAGACAGAATTTCCTTTAACACTAGGCCCTAAGCTTTCTAAAAGGGTCCCCAAACAAAAATGACCTTGAGGAATTAGAGGAAAAGAAAGAAAGCTTCCATGACTGAAAGGTAGTGAGCCAGTGGGAAAATAGAGATCGGTGAAGTTGAAGGGATAGGCAGGACCAGCTCATGTCCAACCTGTAGGCCAGGATAAGGAATTTGGGTTTATTTTGAGTGTGATGAGAAGCCATTGGAGGGCTTCAAGTGAAAGACTGACAAGATCTGATTTACATTTTAAAAATATCACTATGTCTGCTATGGAAGGGCATCATAGAGGGGCAGGAGAGGACCTAGGTTATCCAAGGAGAGGGCTGTTACATTAGAACAATTGAGAGATCATAGGTAGTAGCATTGGAGATGGAGAGATTTAAGATTCAGGGTATAATTTGGAGTTAGGTCATGTTGGAAAGAGCAAAATCAGTGACATCATAATTATCAACATCACACCGCCACCATCTCTATCAGGTATGGAGTGCTATTTAGGTGCCAGGCTTAGGACTTCATACGCATGATTTCTTTTAACCCTCAAAACAACTCCTATGTGGCAGGTGCTGTTATTATCCCCATTTCACAAAGAGTAAGTTGAGACTTGAAGAAGTTAAATTGCTTAACCAGAACATGTTTGTTAGTTTCCAGATTTGTTATCAGAATTTTGATTTTTAAGGAGTTTAAAAAAATTTGTAAATAAATATTAAGTAAATAAGGCATAAAATTGTTCGGAAATGATTTTCTAGCCAGTAAAACACCAAACTAAGGAGCGTAGTTGTTAAAATGAAAGTATTCTTATAAGTTGATATCCATGGTTCCTAGAGGTATATGAAACCTGATAGACTGTCACTAAAGAATACCATTTGGTAGTTCTTGAAATACCAAACAGGGGAGTAGGGGGAGGAAGGAGAACAAGTTTTTCTCTTTCCTAGTATTTCCTTCCGAGTAGGAGGAGTTACATTATATATTTACAAATAAATGCCAATTTATTCATTCTATGACAGGCGAGTAAAGGTGGCGTCTGTGGTAAATATTGGAAAAATAGTCTAGGCATGTTCATCTCTTCCTTTTTTCCTTTTTGGAGTCCAGCCTGCCTGTGGGGCACATGTTTTCTCAGGTTTCTTCTGGGCAGGCTCCTCTTCTCTTGGAGAGCCCAGTGCTGCTGTGACAGGCTGCCTTGCCTATCTTCTGAGGAGAGGGGCTCGCTTACAATCCATTTTGCTCCTGCACTAAATTCTGTCCTCCACTCTGGCCTTTCATAGGCATAAAAGTGGTATTTGGGCCTCTGCTTGTCTTACCCCTTGTGGTTATTTCTCAGTTGATTTAGCACTCAGGTGGGGCAGAAGGGTATTATTATTTGACTTCTCTCGGAGACACCCCCTCATTCCCCAACTAAGAAGAAAAATTGATCTTCATGAATTAGATCAGTTGATAAGGAGATTTAGGTCAAGGGTGATGCTGATTCTTTGTACTGTATGGGAGAGAAGTTAACTTTGGGGAAGAATAGGCAAGGATTTTAACAATGTTGATAGTTGATACTGGAGCATTTAGAATGGTTAGAAGTTATTCCTAGTGCTTTAGCTATAAAAATTGAGGTATTAGTTGCTATGGAAATGTGACAAGTTAAAATAACAGCTTTAAATGGGAAAGAAGAAGCAGTAAAACCAATGCTTACACGCTTTGTATAATTACTAGTAATGAATGTTGAGTGCTTCATTTACCTGATTAAATTATTAAACACAACTTTTGCTTTATCCAAAATGAATGATATTTCTTCTCCTTTCATTCTAGCTACTTTTTGGTGTAGTGATTATTTCTTCTCATATCTATCCTGTGGAACTAAAGAAATATGTGTATTGCTCTATAATCTTACTAATATACAGTTCTGATCTTTAAAATCGTGTTATTTAATTAAACCTCTGCGTAGGTTCGAGGGGGAATTAACATGTTCTTTGATGCCCTTTGTGAAGTTCCTGGGAGGGAGTTATGTTAATTGCGTATTAAAAGTTATTCTCCAGGTGTTCTTTAACTTGGCCGAGAACCAAACAAAAGAAAATTGGTCTCTATTTCAACAGGGACCTTTGAATTATAAGAAATGAAAGATAATTCTTCTTACTAGGAAAAAAAAATAATTTTCGTTACTCAATGAAACATTAAGCTTTAGAATCTCATTCCCTGGAGAGGTTTAAGAATCTGGTAGAGGGGTCAGATCTGTGCTGTCTGAGTTCAGTGGGGACTAGTTAATCTTAGTAATTGGGAATGGCCAGTGTCACTCTCTCAGCCTTTGCTTTCCACAGTAAAATGAAGATTCACCAGGATTATTTCTGGATTGTTTAAATGTAATAATATGTAAATTATTACAATATATAAATATAAAACTATAAAAGTAAATGTGCAGAGTTTTGAGCATTTTGTATTACTAAGGCTTTATTGCTTAAAAGACTGTAAAGTAAAACAGTATTTTTTCCTATAAATTGAAAGAAAAAAGAACAAGAGAGAAAAAGAAGGAATGAGAAAAAGGAAGGGAGGAAGAAAAGAAGTGAAGGGTTCTAGGTTTATATAGCTTCATGAAGGACAGAGGTAATTTTTTCTCTGATCGAAAACATTAAATTTTCATTCAGAGAATCGACTTTGCTCTTATAAAAACGGTGGCCTAAACTATAGGGCAACATCAAATGGCACATGTCCTCAATATGAGTTTTATTTTACTGATTTAAAACTCTGATTTCTTTCTCTGTCGAGGTGGGGACTCTGCAGGTGCCTGGTGAAAGCATTTTTGAGAGTAGTGGAGGCCTTTTCTTCCCTTGGAAAGCTGCTTCAACTCTTCAAGAGTGAGTTATGACTTACCTCTTGTCTCCTTTTCTGTTATATAGCAGCCTCTCTCTATGCCTCATCTAATCAGCCATTGCTTATAGTGAAGGTGGGGCTGATCTCAGAGAAGGTCTCTGGTTTGCTAGTTGAAACATCCCCCAAAATTATTTACCCCAGCAATTACGTGTTCACATTTCTGCATGTCGCTGGGCTGGGAGCTTCTTGGGGGCGAGAACTAGATCTTTTTACCGTGTATTCCTGGCATCTAGCACATGACAATCAATGCTTGTCTAATAGACAGACTTATGTAAGAGCAAGCCTCCTGTTTCAGTTTAGCTTTAAAAATGAGAATGTAAAACATGTGCCACTAATTTGACATTTTATCCATGTTCCAAAAAGTCAATGGAGAATCTAAAGTAAGAAACATTAACATTTAAACCCAAAGCATTTAAAAGTATTTCATTTACTAACCTGATTCTAATCAACTGAGAAGTTAATTTGATGAAAATTGGTAGAAATCATGGGAGCAGTTAGGCTCTGAACTTGATAAAGAGTCTGTATTAGTCTGGATGTTCCAGAGAAAACCAATATGAATATGGTTCATATGCATATGAATATATGATTTATTAAGGAATTGGCTCATGCAGTTATAGAGGCTGAGAAGTTCCAAAATCTGCAGTCAGCAAGCTGGAGACCCAGAGAGAGGGTGTAATAGTTTCAGTTATAGAGTCTGAAGGCAGGAAGACTGATATCCTTGCTCCAAGACAGGTAGAGAAAGTGAAATCTCCCTTACTCTACCTTTTTTTTTGGTCAGTGAAGGTACTGGGGATTAAACCCAGGACCTCGTGCATGCTAAGCATGTGCTCTACCACTGAGCTGTTACTCTCCCACATTCCACCTTTTTGTTCTATTTGGAATTTCAGTGGTTTGGATGAGGACCACTAACATTGGAAAGGGCAATCTGATTTACTCAGTCTACCAATTCAGATGTTCATCTCATTCAGAAACTGCCTGAGAGACATACCCAGAATAATGTTTAACCAAATATCTGGGCACCTCATAGCCCAGTCAGATTGTGTCATACTCCTCCACAAGGAGCAAGAAATACATACATATTATGATAATTTGCTAGTAAACTGATAGAACGGGTTTTTGGCCATTTGCATTTTCAAGCTACTGAATTCAATGAAATACTTGAATTAGTTGATTTTCTGGTTATGGTTGCCTAAATATTCAGGCCCTGGGAGTCACAACCATGTGACATGAAGTGGGAATTAATTATGTGACTTTTTTGAAAAGCTTATTCATTATTCTGTACATTTTTTTTAGCACTGACTTTGACCAGCAGCATCTTGGGCTCTAGGTGTACTTGAGTTAATTAGACACGGTCCCTGCCCTCATGGAGCAGGCCTTCTGGTGAGGAAATGCACCATAAATAAGTAACAAGAAAGTAAATACCTCAGTACAAACTGTGGTGTGTGTTATAATGAGAGTGAACAGAAGGCAGGGAGAGCCAAAGGGGTGTGAGGTGATCCCCACAGAGGGAACAACATGTGCAGAGTCATGAGGTGCAAAAAAGCTTGGCATATGGAGGGTGTTGAGAAGCACCGGTGTGCACCAGCAAGCCAGTGTGCTGGAGCATGGTGTGGGGAAGGGCGGCCATAAATGAGTTGAGAGAGACCAGCAAGGGCCAGGTCATGCAGGCTTCGTAGGAGGTACATGGATTTGGATTTTGAATCAGTGTGCAAAGACCGCTGTAATTAATTTGAATATTTGACTAATGTCATTTTCAGTCTGAGAGCACTTGGATGAATAGAGACTGTAATCTGACATATGCTAGATGCTTCTTAAGGTAAATATTAGAATTAATGTAGATCCATTTTTTTCCCATAAGAACTCAATTCCATATGGCCATATATGATTATGGGAAGATAGATTTTTGATATTCAAATTTTCAGGTAGCATTTCATTTAGTAATGTATAGTAAATCAGAAGATGAAGCAAATCCAAAATATTTTCAGTTGAAAAGAAGGTGGCATGGATGTACAACTTCCTGTTCTCTCATGGAAAATTTTAAGAGGGTATTTTTCATGCTCTTCTACATTTTCTGTTTATCTTGTAAGTCACTAACTGCTCTTTGTTCTGGAATATCTTTAGGATGTTTCTATAGCCAATAGCCTAGAAAGGTAGAAATAGTGCCCTCCTCTTTAGCAAAGGACGAGTTTGTTTATAGTCTTGGAAACTCAGGGTTCCTCTCCTGAAATGAAATCCACTGTGTGTGCAAGCATCCGTCTGGGCCCACCCATATTGCTTTAGGGGAGGTGACACAAGTGGACTGATGCTCGTAGTGCTTACTATGTGGTGAATAATAAACTAAGTCCTTTGTCTCCAGTCCATGAGTATTGTCTTCTGGAAGCATCCATGAAACCATGGCAGGCTAACTTGTTAGCTTACAAGTTGGTTAAAATCTTAGACCTTCATGGTTTTGGACACAGACCCTTCAGCCATCTGAGCAGGCAAGTACAATTCCAGGCAGGTGATACCCTGTGCTTTGCAGCCTGCAAGCTATCATATTAGCATTTTTTATCATTGCTTTTCTCCTCTGAAGTCACAAGATGAGCTATTCTCAGACAATCACATTTGAAGTGTGACTTCTATTCTAAAATACATGTGTGAAACCTACTAGCTACTAATTATTCTGCCTTAAATGTTCTTATTCAAGTGAGAGAAAATTTCAACAGCAGAAGGAATACTATATTAAAAACTTAAGACCATCAAGTCATAAAATATATTGAAATGATACTTGATTTAAATAAAAAATTTTGTATATGTTTGTGTGCCTGAAAATATAACTGAAGCATACCTCCAAAAAAGAATTTTATGTGATAAACACTAAGGGATTAATATAGTTTCTGAGTGTTCACAGAACCATTTTGATTACAGTCCAAGATCATCACGGGCTTGAGCTCTCACCTCCTTCTGACCAGGAATTTGAGGAGCAGGGTGATCAGATACTACTTCTGCTAGCATAGGAGACTGTGAGCAGCTGGAGGAGATATTCTTTATTTGCACTGTTCAGTACAGTGGCCCCTAGCCACATGTGGTTACTGAGCACTTGAAATTTTGGTTAGTCTGAATTGAGATATGTATAAGTGTAAATTATACATCAGGTTTCAGACTTAGGGCAGAAAAGGAAGGTAAAATATTAATAATTAAAAAAATACTTATGTTTGAAATAATATTTTAGATATATTAGGTTAAATAAAATAGATTATTAAAACTAATTTCACCTGTTTATTTTCAGTTCTTTTAATGTGGCTACTAGACAATTTACAATTACATATGTAGCTGTTATGTTATTTCTGTTGAACAGTGCTGTTCTAGATCCTTACTACTCACATGCAGTCCTCAGGCAAGCAGCGTCAGCATCATCTGGAAGCTTGTTAGAAACAAAGAATCCCATTCCCCACCCCAGACCTACTGAATCAGAATTTGCATTTTAAGAAAATCTCATGTGATTTGTATACAGGTTAAAATTTGAGTAGCAGAGAATCCCTAAGACTAGGATTGCCAGATTTAGCAAATAAAAATACAAGATATCTAGTGGAATATAGTTTTCAGACAAACAACAAATGATTTTTTAGCATAGTATGTCCCAAATACTGCGTTGGACATACTTATTAATAAAATTATTTGTTGTTTATCTGAAGTTCACATTTAACTGAATGTCCTGAATTCTATTTGGCAACGCTGCCTAAGACTGAACTCCTCTTGTCCAGACCTGTCTTGCTACTTGAAATTCTGCAGAATCAGGAAAAGGACAGAAAGGTAGAGATGAGGGGTGGAAGTTGGGTAAAATGAAAGAACAGAGAAGAAAGGGAAATATGCTGGAAAGTAGGAGTTAAGAATGGGAATGGACAGGCTTTTTTTTTTTTTTTTTTAACAATTTTTATTAGTAACTTTCTTCCTTATGTCTGTTTTCTCCTATTTCTCCCAGTCATTGTGCTTTTATTTTCTCATTTTCTACAGGGTTCCCTAGAACCATGTTAGAAGATGGTATGTGTGCAAAGTAAACAGTGAGGAAGGGGAAGTGTTTCATCAAGGTCAAGTCCCCAGGCTTCCTACAATCCATCATCTCTGAAATGCCACTTACAAATAGTCCCTTTCAGCTACTGGTACTTTGCCATTGAAGAGATTGAGGTTCTTGAAAAATACTAACACTTTCATCTTGGAGGATTTTCTTTATTATAGCATTTTAATTATATGTTTTTATATAAAACAACTTTTAGGAATTTTTTTTTAATGCTCTTCAGGTGTAGGGGTTGGAGTAGAGGCTGGCAAAGAAGGAATAACAATAGATATTCTTTATTTAGCTAGGCATTGAAGTAAGAAAGACTTTCATCTATGTTATTTATTTATTTAAACTTTTATTTTATGGTGGTAAAAACAGTTAACATGAGATCCACTCTAATTTTTCAGTGTTTGCTACAGTATTGTTAAATATAGATACAATCGTGTACAGCAGATCTCTAGAATTTATTCATCTTGCTTAACTGAAACTTTATGCCACTTGATTAGCAACTCCCATTTTCTCCTCCCTCAGCCGCTGGCAACCACCTTTCCACTCTCTGATTCTATGAATTTGCCTATTTTACATACCTCATGTAGATAGAATCATGTAGTATTTATGACTGACTTCTTTCACTTAGCATAGTGTCCACAAATTTCATCCATGTAGTCACATATTGCAGAATTCACTTTTTTTTAAGGCTGAATATTATTTCGTTGTATGTCACATATTCTTTACCCACTCATCCATCCACAGACACTTTGGTTATTTCTATATCTTGGCTATAGTGAATAATGCTGCAGTGAACATTAGAGTGCTAATATCTCTTTGAGATCCTGATTTCAATTCTTTGAGATAATTATTCATAAATGTGATTGGTGGATTATATGGTAGTTCTATTTGTAATTTTTTGAGCTATCTGCATGTTGTTTTCCATAGCAGCTGCACCATTTTGTATTCCCACCGACAGTGTACAGGTGTTCCAATTTCTCCACATTCTTGCCAATACTTGTCTTTTTTTTTTTCTTTGTTTTTTTAACAGAAAGTCCCCCGGGTCAAAGCACCACAGAGGAAAGGCAGGAAGGGTCCCAGGGTCTTAGGGCTAGGGGAGCAGTGAGGCCCCACAGGACCAGAAAGCCGGGTAGGGCACCTAGTTGGCAGGAGCTGTCAGTCTGTGGAGGAGGGAAAACTTGTGAGATGTGACCCAGATTCCACAGTGCGGAAGTGAGGTGCCAGGGACTCCCAAACTTGCCTTGTTTTTTTGATAATAGCCATCCTGACAGATGTGAGGTAATATCTCCTTGTGGTTTTGATTTGCATTTCCCTGATGATTAGTTGCATTGAGAACCTTTTGATATACATGTTGACCATTTCTGTGGCTTCTTTGGAGAAATGTCTATTCAAGTCATTAGCCCATTTTAAAATTGGGTTATTTGCAAAAAGTTCCTTATATAATCTGGAAATTGCACCCTGTATCAGATACATGTTTTGCAGATGTTCTCTCTTCATTCTTTAGGTTGCCTTTTCACTCTTGATTGTTTCCTTTGCTGTGCAGAGACTTTTTAGTTTGATATAGTCCCACATCCATTTTTGCCTTTATTGCCTGTGCTCTGGTAGCATACTCATGAATTCATTTCCCCTGAGACCAATGTCACAAAGGTGTCTCCCTATGCTTTCTTCTAGGTTTTAAGTCTTAATCCATTTTGAGTTGATTTTTGTGTATGGTGTGAGACAAGTGTCCAGTTTCATTCTTTTGCATGTGGACATCGAGTTTTCCCAGCACCATTATGTGTTCTTGGTACCCTTGTTGATCAGTTAACAGTATATACATGGATTTATTTCTAGGCTCTCTATTCTGTCCTCTTGGTCTATATGTCTGTCTTTGTGCCAGTACTGTACTGTTTTAATTACTGTAGCTTTGTGATGTATTTTGAAATAAGGAAGTGTGATGCCTACAGCTTTGTTCTTCTTTTTCAAGATGGATTTGGCTATTCAGGGTCTCATTTAATCTTCACAACAATTCTTTGAGTTAAGTACTTTTGTCCCCACTCTGTAAACGAGGAAAAGTAATTTGCCTAATACCAGATAGCAATTAAGGGCTAGAGCTGGGAATACACATCCTCGCTGTCTCCAAAGCCAGTGTCCTCTACCACTGCGTTCCACACCTCAGCAAATGGAGAGTCATGAATTCAGTAGGAAACTGTGAATTAGGACACATATGTAAAATTAGGTAAGTCTCAGAGATTTTTACTTATTTATTCACCTGAAAAATATGCATATAATGATTTATACTTCATAGATTTTTTAGGAGAATTTAATAGTTTCCTAAAAAAGCACTATGAGATTCTTCAGAGAGTACCAAAACAATGCCAATTTCCAAAAAGAGCTTAATTGACAGATTTTTCTCATAAAAATCTGCTCCCTAATAATCTTTCATTGAGATGAATAATCAGACAACCTAAAGAGACCCATTGGCTTCACTCTATATTCTAAAGTAAGCAGTATCAGACCCCTCCTTCCACCCTCCTCCCCACATAATACGTCCTGGGAAAGCTCTCTTTTTATTGGTTGAATGTATTGTCAATCACAAGGCATAAAAAGAACTGCCTCTGCTCTTTTCGCATTTATGAATTAACAGATGTGCCTAGTTTGAAGAGACCGATTATTTCTTGATGGGAAGAAAAATCGTGCTTAGTTTTTCACTAATTTCTTTCTGTATGATATTTTCACTAACTTTGGATCAGATACTTGCCAGGAAAAATGTAAGGTGAGTAACTGCACATCTTTTAATGCAATGCACCTGTGAATTTCAGTGTAAGTGTGAAATTAGGTGGCTCTGTAATTTCTTTATATTGTTTTCACAGCTATATTTGTTAACAGTTCAAAATGAATTTTCTAGGTTAGATCATTTGGTAGCTACTAAAATCATTCAACTAGGGTTTGTAAATAAGAGATAAAAATACAATCTCTGTTAAAAGAGGGAAGAGCTATTTATTTCTTCAAACTATCCAAGAAACATTTGTATTTTGTATCAAAGTATATCTCTATGAGAAAATGACTCAAATCAGCATTCATGTTTCTTTTATACTTATAGGTAAGCATTAATTTCTGTTTCTCCTGCCATTAGTACGTGAGAGGAGAGTAAAGGAAAAATTTAAAAGCCTCAAAAATATATAACCTGTCCCCCAAAGAAAAGATGTTAAATTATTTTAACTGGTAGAAGATGGTAATTGTGTGGAGTATATGCTATTTAAAGCTAACAAGCAAAATTTCTACTTCTATTTCCTTTGTCCTTTTGGCTTTTTTCCATACTATATAAAGGAACATACAAAGATTTCTCTATGAGGAAGAATATTCAAAATCTGAATATCAGTCAACTTATGTTATATCTTGCAATTACTCAGATGTACCATCTCAACAAATCCGTCAGGGGATTTAGTATGAATACAAAGGATGGTGGCAAGCAGGACAATCTGCCAAAACTTATGTTAAGGAATTCTTAAGTCACCAGCTGATAAAAACAACAAGTACATGAGTTATTTTTCATTTGTTTTCTCCCATTGTTTCCATGTCAATTAGTGCTTTCTTGCACGTTGACTTTCAAGTAATAGGTGACCTATACTCCTTAAAGTAGTTAAAGCTTAGTAATGTTTCCTCACCTGGTTTATACAGAAATGACTCATTTGTGTATTTCACTGGTAAAATGTACACCAAGAACTAAGAAATCCCAGTTCTGTTTCTGAGGCAAGATTAATGGGTTTAAATAATTTTAGCTTCAGAAGGGACCCCTAGAAGTCATGTAAATCAATGACCATTTGGATCTAATAATATGGCATATTAATTCATTATGGAGGAAACAACTGTTGCCATTTTGTAAATGCTCTTTCAAATCATGGATCTGAAATTTAAAATATCTTTTAACTCTATGAGCAATTCAGAGTTCTTAAGTCTCTAGGAAGGATGATTGTATTTTAAGCCTAATACGTGTATCCTAAGCTTAGACCAAGTTTTGGTCATCACTCTTCCTTTACATGTTCCTTCCTCAAATTGGGTTTATACTTAGACAAAAAAGAAATCTTTTCCCTCTCTCATAGCATCCCCTGTGAGCTCCCATTTCCCACTGCCCTTTCAGAGTTTGTTCATTCATTAAATTGTTAGTTCATTTATGCATATAACACATATGTTTTTAATACTTGATACTTTTAAATAGGCACTGTGCTAGGTGTTGGGTATACAGTGGTGAGCAATGCAGATATAGTCTCTGCCCTCATGAACCTTTAAGTCTAGAGTGGAAGTGCTCATAAATCAAATGAATGATCTTATTACAAATAAACTGAAATGTGCTTTGAAAGAAAAGTATGGGAGACTATGAACACATAGAATAGGGGGATCTGAACTAGTCTGAAAAGTTAGGGACAGTGTTCCGAGGAAGTGGTATTTGAGCTGTGATCTGGAGGGTATGGAGGACATGACAGGAAGGTGGGGGGAAGGGCAAGAAGGAATATTCCAGGTGGAGAGAACAGCAGGTGCTAAAATTCTTCTGAGGAAGGAGGGGAACATGAAACATTCAGGGAACGGAACTAAAGAACGCTAGTTTAGCTGGAGCAGAGGGGAGGAGGTGAAATGAGTTGAGCACAGCTATCAGGTCAAGGTCCTTCAGCACCTTGTAGGCCATGGTGAAAATGTGGTCTTTATCCTGAGCAGAACCATGAAGCAGTTACTTTACCTTCATCATCATAAAGGAGTACTTATGAGACTCATGATGGAATACTTGGTACATCAAAAATATGGTACCAGCCACCGCAAGCCTGTGGCTCCTGATTATTTTTCATGTTTTCCTTTCACTGGAAATGAATATTCTACTGCTAGTGTAGGTTTACTTTTTTTTTTTAATTAAAAATTACTATTTCTTAGTTTATTTGCAAGATAATTTTAACCGGATCATTCTTTAGCTTTATTTCAGTTCAGAGGTTATATAGTGATGTGAAAGTCAGTATGTATAGTGTTTTGTCTTTGATTGAGATTATAGCTTCCCTTAAAACCTCATTAGTTCAGACTTATGGGTGGGGGCAAGACCTATTTAAATTACAGTTTATTTTAAAAAGTATAGCAGCATTATCATAAGTCCATACATTCACTGAAATGAAAATAAGCCTATGTTGTTGTCCAAAAGCTTTTCATTAATGAACACATGAAAAATTTTAATTAGTAGAGCAGAATCTCAAGCCAAGCATGTTAACAATATGAAAACTCATTCATTTATTCATGTGCTTTTATTCAATAAACATATATTAAATTCCTCTGCTAACTAGATATTTCCAAATGACTTGATATATTTTTATCCTATTTAGGTAAAATATATCTCATAATTTTGTTTTTGTTCATTAAGACTTTTTAAAATTGAATATTTAACCCTGTATCATGAATTATGATTTTTGGAAAGATGAAGTTCAAATGAAAGAAATTAAAAAATTGATTTGTGTATAGTGATATTATTAGAAAGCTTGAAACTCTTC
This sequence comes from Camelus dromedarius, assembly GCF_036321535.1. NCBI lineage: Eukaryota > Metazoa > Chordata > Mammalia > Artiodactyla > Camelidae > Camelus > Camelus dromedarius. The sequence goes on from NC_087438.1 coordinate 54,793,187, forward strand.
TGGGGCAGAAAATGTTCTCCACTTACAGGAAGATACTGCAAGGAACATGGCCAAAGGCAGGGAACAATCATACAATCCACCACTGTCACAATATTTTTTTTTCATTTTTTTTTTATTGAGTTATAGTCAGTTTACAATGTTGTGTCAATTTCCAGTGTAGAGCACAATTTTTCAGTTATACATGAACATACATATATTCATTGTTGCATTCTTTTTCACTGTGAGCTACCACAAGATCTTGTATATATTTCCCTGTGCCATACAGTGTAATCTTGTTTATCTATTCTACATATGCCTGTCAGTATCTACAAATTTCGAACTCACAGTCTTTTCCTTCCCACCCCTTTCCCCCTTGGCAACCACAAGTTTGTAGTCTATGTCTGTGAGTCTGTTTCTGTTTTGTATTTATGTTCATTTGCCTTTTTCTTTCTTTCTTTCTTTTTTTTTAGATTCCACATATGAGCGATCTCATATGGTATTTTTCTTTCTTTTTCTGGCTTACTTCACTTAAAATGACATTATCCAGGGACTTCCATGTTGCTGCAAATAGCGTGTAAATAATATGCTAGACGATTTCTCAATTTATATATTTTAGACTGTGTAACAGCTTCCTGTTATTATCAACAAAGTATTTAACACATAGCATAGTCTCTCAAGTCGTCCTTTCACCTGGGGATCTCCCTCTATGTCTTCCTTCTTTAGAGCCCTTTTGTCCTCTTGCTCCAGTCTGGGTTAATTCTCTCTAGGTGTGATGTACAATAGTCATCTTTAGGTTTCTCTTTGTCACTCTTCTGAATTTGATCCACTGTTTTTGTTGTTGTTGTTGTTGTTGTTGTTGTTGTTGTTGTTGTTGTTTTGATGCCCGTGCTTTCCTCTTTCTTGATTTTCTCCCTTACTTGGCTGGAACGTATCCTCCATTAGCTTTGGAAAGGATGTGAGAGAGACATTTTTTGAATCCTTGCGTGAGTCTTGTTTTTTTAATTTCTGGAAGCTTTTAGGACATTTTCTTTATCCCAGGCGTCAAAATGCTACAAATACCTTATCTCACAAATATCAACTCAGAATGGATCATCAAAGTGCTAAATGTAAAAGCTAAAATTTTCAAGCTTCTAGATAAAACACAAGAGAAACTCTTCATGACCTTAAGTTAGGAAATATTTCTTTTAGATACAAAAAATAGACAATAAAAGAAAAAAATTCATTAGACTTTTGAAAATTAAAGCTTTTGCTTTTTTAAAGTCACCATTAAGAAAGTGAAAATACATATTCCACCACAAACCCTGTACATGAATGTTTTTGTATCTTTATTTGTAGCTGCCCCAAACTAGAAACATCATAAAAGTCTGTCAGTGAGTGCGTAAACAAAATGTGACATATCCATACAATGAAATATTTCTCAATAATAAAATGCAATAAAATATTGATACATGTAACAACATCAGTAAGTGTCAGTCATAAAACTGAAAGAAGCCAAGTACTAAAGAATATATGTTACATGATTCTATTTATAACTCAAGAAAATTCAAACTAATCTAAAGTGACAGAAAGTTAGTCTGTACTTGCCTGTGGCTGAGGTAGGGGAAACATCTCTCCACTGCAGAAGTGCATGGGGAAACTTCTGTGGGATGTAAATATTCTGCATCTTTATTGTGGCAGTGTGTCATGGATATATGCATATGCCCAAACCCATCATATTGTATACATTGAATGAATTCATGCAGCTTATTGTACTTAACTTACACCTCAATAGAGCTGATAAAGTGAAAAAATAATTGCAGGTATATTGGAATTTATTAATAGCATCTAGTAGACATTATAGTTATCAATTTATCATCTTCAGAAATTCTCATTAGATATTAGAGAATGTATTATGAAGAAAATGGTGCATTTAATTTGTAATGATTCCATATAATTAATTCTAAAACAATTCACTATAATATATATTTAGTAACTCTGTAGCTAAAATTATGTTTTGTGTATAATGATATGTAATACATGTATTTCTCTAATTACAAAAATGTTAAGAGTTTATATAATAGTCATACATATAGGTCTTGGATAGGAGTCTCATATATTACAGGTACAACCTAAGAAAAATTTAAAATATGCAACAAACTGAACATTTTTATGACATGACACAATTGAAGATTTAGACTGACATGGTATGTAATGTTAGAGAATTATATTTTCCAAATGTAATTGGGCTGTTATTTTAAAAAGTCTTTATTCTTTAGAAATACATACTTAAATGATATAATTTCTGATATTTTCTTCAAAGTAATACCAGAGATGGGAAGTGGGTGGATAAGCAGGTAACACAAGATTAGTTATGGCTTGATAATTACTGAAGCTGGATGATGGGTACAGGTGATTGAAGGAGGGGGAGGGGTCTTATGCTTTTCTGTTTAAATTTGTGTGTTTGTAATATTCCATGATGAAAAGATGTATCTATGTTCTAACTTAGCAATTTCACTTCTAGAAATTTATCTTAAGGAACTTCTCAGGGGTATGAATAAATAATCCATGACAGTGTTCAATGTAGTATTGTTTATTAATTGGAAATAACTTAAATACTTAATAGGTATTCAGTTAAATAAATTTGTATGATGTAATACCACATGGAATTAAAAATACAGAAAAATATGTAATAAGATGGGAAAACATGTGTGATATATTTTTAAGTGAAAAAATTGCAGGCTTTAAAACAGGATGTTTACAAAAATCTGTTTTTAAATAATATAAAATATAAATTATATATGTGTAGGGTGTGTATGAGTATGTAGTGAAATGCTGAAAGGACATATATTATAATTTATATCCTCATAATTTTCAGAAATATCTTTTTGAATAGTGTATTTTTTTAATAAAAAGCATTGGATATTTTCACTTTAATATGCTAACAATATAATGTATAAAATTACACTGTAAAATATTTTATTATGTTTTATTATTTGGTTATTTGATTTATTTGGTTATTATTTATTTTTTGTTAAACCTCAGCGTCTAGCACACTGCTTGGAACATAGTAGACTATTCAGTGAATAAAGATTAGGGTCGATACTTAAAATTTTGTTCTTCTTTAAAATGTTCAGTCTTTTCCTTGTTTTCTTTGAAGAACAGATATAGTATTACTTTTTAAATCAGAAATTCATACTCAAAAGTGTACAGTTTTGACAGGCTAAGATTCTGCTCCTCTATTCTGAGATGTAATAAACCAAAATATTCTCCTTAAAATTTCATGTAATACCTAAAATGTAGATATTTGTTTAGCATCTTATTTTTGTTTTTTCTAGTTTCAGCTCTCGAACATCTTCAAATAAAGAAGTGGTTATAAAGAGCGGTAAGACCTGTAATTGTCCTTATGGGGGCGTTGAGGAAGGGTTTTGTCTGTGATGGACTTCCCTGAACGCCGGTACTTGCATCAGGAGTCTCTCATGTGAAAATCTCTTAAACTAGTGTATTCTAAATCATGAACCAAAAGAGACTCAAACCTGGTACATTTCACAGTCTTTAGCATATTCTTGTCACTCAATTACTTTAATAAATCAATGACATTTACCCTTTGTACTCATATCATTTTATTTGACAGATCAGCAGAATAATCGAGATACAAAGCCAATGCAGAATTTCACAATACCAGTCACACAGGTATGGACATGTTAGGAAACTAGATTGTATCTTTAAAAAAAAATGTAAACACATTTCAATTAGATCAGAGCCACTATGAAAATATAAATAATAATTCTATTAATAACCAACATTTTTACTTGAACTTTGGGTGGGGAAATGTATTATGGTAATGTTATAGTTGAGAAAGATTGAAGTTTCATTTGCTCTCATATTTCATTACAATATTCAGTTTTACTTTTGTTACTTTCCAGACTGGATCAGAATAGTAACTGTTTATCTCTGGTTACTGGTAAACTTGGGTTGCTGCTGCCTGTTTAATTTCTCTTTTATCTGTACTTAGACTAGAGTAATTGGTGTGAAATAGTTGATCTAGGTAAGTAGATCTTTCAGATAGAGACCTGCTTTTGTGACTCCAGACTGATGTACTGAGGTGCACTGTCTTGTGCTTCCTGGTAATCTACAAAAGTTTCATAAGATGTAGAACAAGGTTAGAATACCTTGCTAGTTTATGTATATTAAGTGGTCTGGAGTTGCTCTGTCTAAGACAGTAGACTCTAGCCACATGCAGCTACTTAAATTTAAATTCAAACTGAATAATGTTAAGTAAAATTAAAAATTAAGCTCCTCAGTTGTCCTGGCTACATTTCCAGTGCATAATAGTCAATGCCCCAGAATGTCCTATTAGACATTAATGGTCTGGAGAATTATGCTTGATTTCTAGAAACCTCTTGTTTTCTTCAACATGTTAATTTCTTAACTTAAAGTTTTGAATTATTTGGGTTCCTATGATATTGTTTTTTGAAAAGATTACTGCCATTAGTTTCATGGCATGGTGAATTTTTAAAAAAATAGACTTTTTTTTTTTTAGTAGTTTTAGGTTTACAGAAAAAATTGAACAAAAGTACAAAAGGTTCCCATATACCTTCTCAGTCTACCCACACACCCAATTTCCCCTATACTTAAAATTTTGCATTAGTGTGGTACATTTGTTAAAACTGATGATCCACTATTGATACATTATTAACTAAGTCCATGTTTTGTATTAGGATTCACTCTTTGCGCTGTATGGGTTTTAACAAATGTATAATGATACCTATCTACTATTACAGTATCACACAGAATAATAGTTTCATGGCTAAATATCTACTGCCCTCCACCTATTTATTCCCTTTTCCTCCCCCTACATGGTGACTGATGACTTTTTAAAGTCATTATTGCTAATGTTATCACTTTCAAAGCTGGTTTTTTGTTTGTTTTTATAATTTCATCATTTCCATTTCTAGTGCTTTGTGGAATGGGGCTAATGTACCTTTCAGGTATACCTATCATTTTTAGGCTTGTTAGGATCAGGTCCACCCATCTCCTTTTCCCCACAAGAGCGTAGACTCTCAAGCTAACAGAGTTCCAACAGGATTTGAATTGGCTCTTTTCCTTCCAAGAAACCTTTTGTACCATGGAAACAAATTTGTATCTTAAATTTTGTTTATTTGGTTTAATTAGGCTCTCAACTACAGTCTGAGCAGACAAAGACATTTAGAAAAAGAACCTTGGAATGCATTCAGTTATTATAACCCGGTTAATATCTCCATGGATGGAATTCCCTGCATTCTCTTCTGGGCGAAAAGAATAACAATTAAATTTAAGAATCAGACCTGGCTGGACCTTACAGAAGAAGCTTTTGGCCAGAAGGCAACAGTGGATGCTGGCAATTCAAATTGCAGTGAAGAAAGTGCCATGTAAGTTGACCCCTTTACTGGAGCAAGCCTTTAGGGTGAGTGTAGCCTGTTAACTGGGTGGTCCAGTCTTCTGTCATTTCAGAAAATAGAAGTAGGCTTCTTTGTACATGACCCTGACATGCATTTCTGAGGAAATATTTAATGTCTAAAATGAAAGAATAAGTCAGAAATTAATTTTTTTTAATTTCTTAGTTTTCCCAGCAATTTTCTTCTGAACACTTTAGCTAATTGTTATAATACCTTATGGAAAATCAGAGTTCTGAAAATGAGGGTTCCCAAACTCATTCTGAAAAAGAGAAAGGATTCCAGGCTTGATATCAACTCCAAATGTGAAGTATCAAACTACATTTGTCTCAGCAAGGAGGAAATTACATGTCAATGATCAGAGTCATAAATATTCTAGTAGGTGAAACTGAGAAAACTGACTCTAGCCAGGTCAGATGTTTGATTATAGGAAGTGTTCTAAAGTTGTGGAACATTGCCTGTTTGCAAATGTGCAAGGGTACCTTTGGCCAGATTTCAGAGAGTTCTTTAGGGTATTTAAAAATGATTAGAATAATTATATTTGAGATAGCAGATTAAACAAATACCCCTTTTGAAGAGGAAGTCAGTTTGCAGTGCCTTTCTCTGCTTTTCAGTCATCTAGGCAAGTATTTTTTGCTTGTATTTGTTTTGGTCCAGGGGGAGGAAGCCTGGCACATCCCACTTGCTTTCTATAAACCTCATTGCTTTAAACATTTGTTGGTATAATGGAGGCTTTTGGAAAATTCTCTGCATTTGTTTTGGCCTGGTTTAGATGGGGAGAATGCTTTGCATAAACCATAACATACTGTGTGTTTGTTTCTCTGTATTCTTATATCCTTTGGTGGAAACACATTTTTATTCCTGAACTTCTCATTTAAAAATTCTTGATGATGGATAAAAATAGATTGTATTAATATACACTTACAAGTTATATTACAAGTCTTAGTAAGTATCTTGCTATTTAGAGTGACTATCTCTTATTAGAGAACTAGGAAATTGTAAGCCTAAGCATTAGAGTCCTCCCAGATTTGTTTTTTCTGTTACAGCACGCCTATCAAAAAGACTCCAGCACTGCTGAGAGCTCAGGACTTTTTCCTCAGGCTCTAATTAATTACCTACAGGGCTCTTTATTTGTGGTCAGCTGCAGGGAGAGAGATTACCTGGAGATCATCTTGCCTGTCCATGGCTGACTGGCCTTCCTTGATTCCATTTATCCTGACTCCAGGGTATTTGTGGGGAAGATCAGGGCACCACAGCTTTTTGCTGGGCTTTAGAAACCTTAATTATCTCTGGGAACCTAGAGACAGAAAAGATGAAAACTTAGCTTATAGGCCCAGTTCTCCCAATGAGCTCTGTGAATTGACAAACAGGAGCCGCTGTAGGACCATCATCTGTGAGACGGAGGTGATGGCATCTGTCACTTGCGACCAACAGGGCTTGAGCACTTGGTATCAGCCGGGCACCTTGTGAGGACTTCACAGGTAGTTATCTGTTATTCCGCACAATGCTATTGCAAACAAGTCCTTGAGTCAGAGTTACAGTTGTCATCTGTGTTTCAGGTGAGAAAATCAAAGCTCACAGGTTAGGAAGATCTAAGATTGTATAGCTTGTATGGTAATAGAGCTGGGGTCTAAAACGTCTTTAACAATGCCATCTTACCTCCTCTCTCTCGGCCCTGTCTCATAGGGGTGTGAAAACAAATGAGGAAATGTATGCGTGAGAACTTTGTCAAGTACTACTCAAAGTACTAGTATTATCTTCCTAAGATACTAGTAATAATTAGGATAAAATAGTGTCTGGTTACTTGTTGGAGAGGCCTAGGGGCCTTTGTTTTCACAATACACAAATTAATGATTGGGTGAGACCTGACTGTTTTTCTGTCACTGCCCATGAATTTTAGTGGGTGACTCCCAAGTGTGCATCATCCACCTTTTGGAGTCCTGCTCAGGCGAGTGTGCAGGCCTCCTGGAGAGCCCATGCAAGGGCGTGGGTGGGAGGCTTCCCAGGATGTAAGGGCCTCAGGGACCAGCTACTGAGACTGTTCCTGATTCCTGTGAGTTGCATAGATTAGTGAGATGCCTTTGCTGGGCTGGCAAGGAAATCTTATATTCAAGAACCAGAAAGGGAGTTGTGGAAAGAACAAACCCAAGCAAAGACATAACCATGTAAGGTCAAAAACACAGATTAAAAAAAGATGACCATATTTTAGTGCTTAGAAACAAAATGTTCAGGGAAAGGCAAATTGTTGGCAGACAGATTTGCTATGAAAGTCTTTTTAAATAGTGAAAGCCCTACAAATAGAGCATAATCCCAGCATCTGTGTGTATTTTGAATTTAGACAATTATAGTCTGACGAATTGAGAATCTGTTTTAAATATGGGAGGGTAGGGCCCTTGGAAGAGTAAAAGGAGCTTTTTTTTTTTGAAGGACTCCCTAGGTTGTATTTCCCTTTCATGTTCCCAGGTTATGGTGCAGTGCTTGGCATAGATTTTCACTGAGTGCTGAATTTGCTTTGTTGAAATCGGACCTCGTGTTCTTTGCTCTGCAACAGAGCACGTTAACAGCTTTCACTGAAACCAGGGCTGCTGGAGAAATCTCTGGGGGCATCAGAAGCATAGAGGCTGTTGAGCTGCTCCATCAGAGATTCTGGTGGGCTCAGCATGGCTTTGCTTTGAACTTAACTTCGTTAGCTGGAGAGCCAGTTTGTGGATAACTATACTATTCTGATTCCTTGGGAGAACTGGAGAAATTTCTGTTAGAATAAGTGGCTAGTCAAATTTATAAAGTACAATCCAAGAAATGCATTTCATTTCTTTAAAGTATTTTCAGTAATTTGTAACAGATTATCAGAATATTGTTAGAGAAAAATCCTCTTGAAGACTGCTTTACTGAGTAAATTAGCTTATGAAGTGTTTGTAAATGAGTGCTTCTAATGTGTCTAAGCTTACGATGTTAAGAAATAAAGATATTTCTTTTAGTGATCTTATTAATATGGTGTTTTATAAATACCCCTTCCCTTTTCTCTATATGTAGTATGAAGATAAACTTCAGCTCAGTCACTGACATTTCTATTTTTGGATAAGTGGTACCAAATTAATGAGATTATATTTGTGTGATTTTTTTTTAAGTGTGTAATTGGACGTTTTATAACCATCTACTTCTGCTTTTTTTTGGTTTTATAATGTATATTGAGGTGTTATAATTTCTAGACATTATAATGTCACATCAGTGCCATCCTTTATATATTTAATTTCTCACATATTCCCATTTTAGTTGTTTATTTAGCTTTTTATAATTCTTATTTTCAACCTATTGAAATTTAAATGGAATATGCTAAACTGCACATATTTAAAGTGTACAGTTTTGGTCAGTTTTGACATATGTTTGAAACCATCACCACAATCAAGACAGCAAATATTTTCATCATACTCAGAAGTTTCCTTGTGCTCCTTTGTAATCTGTCTCTCTGCCATTCCCACTTCTCCAGGTAACCACTGTTCACTTTCTATCATTATAGATTAGTTTGCATTTTCTAGAATTTTATGTAAATAATCGTATAGTGTACACTCTTTTTAGTCTGGCTTCTTTCACTTAACATAATGATTTTGATATTTTTCTACGTTATTGCATGTATCAAAGGTATGTTCCTTTTTATTGTTCAGTAGTAAGTACTCCTTTGTATGGATATACCATAACTTATTTATCCATCCACCTCTTGGTGGACATTTGTTTTTCCCTCAGTTTTTAGTAACTTTCTAAATAAAGTTGCTATAAACATTCATGTACGAGTCTTTGTAGGAACATATATTTTCTTTTCTCTTAAATACCTAGAAGTGGAATGGCTGCATCATATGGTATGTGTAGGTTTAGCTTTTTAAGAAACTGCCAAGCTGGTTTTTTTAATCATTGTAGCATTTATCCACCAGCATTGTATGAGAGTTCCAGCTGCTTCACATCCTTACCAACAACTGGTATGGTCAGTATGGGATTATAGAGAAAGTATTTTTATGTTTTTGTATGGTTAGTAATTTCTGAACAAATTTTTTCAGGATCTCGGTTAAAAGATAAGTCTTGGAGTTAGTAAGAGATGTACCTCCTCAGAGGAACGTGATTATGTGCTCAGGACCATCGAGATATTCCAGGGCTTAGAACCCAGAGAGGCTTTTTATCTCCCCTTTGGAGACATTTATTTACATACATGGGTGTTAGACATGCAGCCATTTGTCTCCTTCATGGTGAGCTGTTTGATCCCATCCAAAGGTTAATAAAAGTCATATACTTTTATTTCCCAAAGAAAATGTTTGACACTGAGAAAGCAAATGTTTATCTCCCTCTCTTAGGAGGTTAAGGAGGACCCCTGCCTCTCTTCTGTATAAACTCCTACAGTCACAATTTTAGTGTTCTTCACCTATGCTATAAATCTCTGTATGTACAGGATGACATCTGGCTCTCATCATATTGCCCAGGAGGAAGAAGCAGGCTAAAAAGAGAACCAATATGGTTATTGCTCTGGGTTAGTAATGATCTGTCTCTGCTCTAGGAAATCTTGTGTTAACATTTAGAAAAATGTGAATAAATGTAGATGTTAAAGGCTTAAGAGTAGTTTTTTAAAAAGTTGTTAAAACATTCTGATTACCATGGTATTGTATTGTGGTTTTATTTTATATTTTCCCAATGACTAATGATGTTGACATCTCTTCATGTACTTATTAGATATTTGTATATCTTCCTTTGTGAAGTGCATTGTCTTTTGAGCATTTTGAAGCTGGATTGTCTCCTTATAATTGAGCTGTTAGTGTTATTTGCTGTATTTCAGATACAAGTTCTTTGTGTATGTGTGTTGTGAATATTTTCTCACATTCTGTGGTTTGCTTTTTTTTTCTTAACAGTATCTTTTGAAGAGCAAACATTTTTGAATTTAATAAAGTCCAATTTATCAGTTTTTTTCTTTTATAGTTCATGGTTTTATATTTTTTCAAGAAACTGTTGCATACCCCAAGATTTCAGAAATGTTCTTTTATGTTTCTTATATGTATCTTATAGTTTTAGTTGTTACATTTAGGCCTGTGATCCATTTGGAGATAATTTTTGAATATAGTGTGGAGTAAGGGTTATTTCTACTTTGATGGACTGTGTTTCTGTTTTCTTAGGTTGTCTCTCAAGTTTGGTGATGCTGGAAATCCCAAAGGTCTTGATATAAGGTAAGTATGGATATCATTTTGGAATATCATAGGTTTAGCACTTCAGATTAACTCCATATAATTTATTAATTCAACAGGTAGGTATCAAGGGCCTGCTATGTGACAAGCACTGTGGCATGTGAAATGCCACACATATGTAATTACACTGACGAGTCAGTGGTGTTATGATGGGATCCTATAGTAATACTTTCTTTAGTTTCAAAGCATCTATACTTTATCCTTCTTCCATTAGGGACCTAGAAAACACATGAACCTAGGAATGTGATACCCTTTTCCTCTGAGCAAAGAATAACATATATTTAAAGCTCTAAAGTTGGGCTCTAGTTTGAAATTATTTTCTATATATAGCTCCTTAAAACTGAGTCACACGTATTATTTAACAGTAATGAAAAATTCTCTATTAGCAGAGTTCCCCAGCAGACAATCAGCATAGGCCTACATTTTTCTGTGTTTATGTATGGAATAATGCATCTGCCTGCGGTGGTTTATCCAAGCAGTTAGGAACTGCTCTGGAGGTAGGGGGCAATTTGAAGGCATTAAAATTTTTTTTCTTATAAAAATGTTTCCCTTCCTGTAGGACCAACCAGTTAGTGGAGATAAGTAGCTGTGTCTTTAGCATTACTTGAAAAAGCAGCAGGATGTGCTAGAGCAGTCTTCCCTAAGCTGTGTTATGTGGAACACTTCTGCTCATGTAAATGTTTATAATATTCCCCAGAAAAGGGATCCTGTAGTCAAATGTGTTTGAGAAAGACTGCATACCTCCTCTTGGAGATTCATAGTATAAATTTGTATATTGAAGCTTCTGTGAAGACATGCCCTTAAGAGGAAGATTGCTGTACTTGGTGACTTTGATTAACTTAGCATTTCCTACATTTAACCTTGGAAAGCTCTTGCCACAGAACATTTGCCCATGTATCATGGGACACTAGTGTTTCACTGGTCGTAATTTAGAATTTACATGCCATCATCTTTCAGAGGAACTTTATAAGGAAAATTAAATTCCACAAGGTAACAAAACACGTATACATATCTGTTTGATATAGGAATGGGGAATATTTTTGATTCAAATAGTACTCTTTTGTTTTTTTACCAAAAGGAAAGTAACTTTATGATTATTTTTTCTGATGATAAAGCTATGCACCAGACACTGTATTCCCTTGGGCATTTTCATTTGAGAACACTACAGTTCACCAGCTCAACTGCCAGCCTTTCTTTACCTAAAAGCTTTCTCAGGCCTAAAAGGCCCACTGCCTCCCATCCTTACCTCAGCAGCTCTCAACCAGTGACTGAAAGAAGTCTATAAATATCCCAGCTCCCTCCCCCTCAGGTGAGATAACTCAGAGGTGTGTGTCCTGCTTGTCTCCCAGGATTCCTCATCGGCATTAAACACCAGTTGCTCACAGTGGAAACTTGTTTAACTGTGTCCTTTGGGGCTGCCTTCTAATCCTCTGTCGTTTCTCTTTGCTCCAGTCTATGTATTTTGAATGACTAAATTCCCAAATAAATTTGGGATCGCCTCCACAGAATAATTGTATTATAATTGCATTCACATCCTTGTCTGTTTCTCTAGGAGCACAAACTAAGACAAGGTTATACATGTCCATTGAAAATAGAAAAATCAGAAAATAATGAGCTATAAAAAGAAAATGAAAATCATTCATAATCCAACCACTATTGGTGATCACTATTAACATTTGTTTTTCCTATTTTTACTTTTTTTATTGTGGTAAAAGTTACATAACATAAAAGTTACCATTTTAAAGTGTTCAGTTCCATAGCATTTACTACATTCACAGTGTTGTACAGTCATCACCTTTATGTAGTTCCAGAACATTTTATCTCCCCAAAAGGAAACTACATACTCATTAGCAATCACTCCGCATCCCCCTTCCCAGCCCCTGGCAGCCACCAGTCTGCTTTCTATCTCTATGGATTTGCTTATTCTGGACATTTCATATACATGGGATCATATAACATACGACCTTTTATTTCTGAATTTTCCAGTGTATACTTTTGAAAGAGCAACTTGGAAGGGCAGAAACTGAAGTAGGCACACACCCTCCATCCACACCCCTCCATCCCTCTCCCTGTTCAATGTCAGACACCTGTGTGATTGCTAGGGGAGCTGGCTGCTGGAGCACCCTTTGCCTGCATGTCCACCAGAGGGCCAGACATCCCCCAGTGCAGCCCTGACCAGAGGTATGAGGTGTTTCCAGATCTCCCAGCAGGACAGAGCCAAAATCTCCCTCCAGGGACTCTGCTGAATGAATGCCTTTACTTGTTCTCCCCTCCCTCCACCCATTTCCCATCTTCCCTGCCCTGTCCTTCTGGGATTTTTCTTAAAAAAATCACTTGTCCACAAATCCTTGTCTCAGAATCTGCTCCAGGAGCCAGCCGCATGTTCAAGAGGCCTGGGCAGAGGGTGTCATGTCCTCCAGGCCCATATGCATGCCTCTGCTGTCCCGAAGTGGGCCAGAGACACAGAGCCAAAGACCCCATGTGCTGGACAGCTATTTGGCAAAACAACCTGGTTTTTTCACCAGGAATGATTTTTCAAGCAGATCCATTGGTGCCTCAATGCATCCGTCTCACTGAGCCTGTCGTAACTGCCTCATTCTCAGGCTGTTAATCTGAAACAGGGCTGCAGACAATGTGGCAGGCTCTCTCCCAGCCCTGAGCCCAAGGACAGTCATTTCTGGGGAATCAAGAGCCAGCCTTCCCTTTCTGGGACTGACTCATCTCTCCCACTGCTCACCCTGGAACCTCTGACTCCAGAGCTCAGACCTGAGATATCTACTCCCTTCATCCTGGCCTTCAGCATTCTTGGTGGATTGTTGCAGTGGTCAGGATTGGCCGGGCTCAACTACATCCCTGAAAACACCTTCAGTATCTGACTTAGGTGCCCAGGGTGAGCTGGGGGTGTCCAAGATAACATCGGATGTTTATAACACCAGGCACAACACAGGGCACTCGCCATGCATGGCCCTTTTAACTTAAACAAGCATAACCCATTTTACAGATGAGGAAACCAAGGCCTAGAGAGGCTGTTTAACAACACTTTTCATAGGATTAATAAAAGCAGTATTCGTGAGAACTCTTTTGGCTGCACAAAGCCGAAAGGGAACTGATTGATTAATGGGATTGAAAACAGTACCTTCAGGCTCAACTGAATCAAAGTGTTTAACCAGCCTCATCAGGGCAGCATCTTTCTCCATCTCTTGGCTCTGCTGTTCTCATGTTAGCTTCATTCCTAGGCAGGCAAGATGGTGGCCAGCAATTGTGAGCTGACAGTTATCCACTTAAAAGAGCTCTCTGTTGCCTGATAGCTGTAGCAGAAGCATGAGGATTGCATTTTACTGACCCAGCCTGAGGCATATGCCTCTTTCTAAGCAATCACAGTGATTAAAGGGCTGCAATACACTGATTGGCAGGACCTGTGAGACTTCACTGAGGAGGGAGAGGGTCAGGCCTATACTCACCAAGATGCTGTTCCCAGAGGAGCAGGATCATAGCCTGGAGGTAGGCAGAGCCAGGATCAAAACCCAAGCTTTCACCCTGAGCTATACTGATCTCAGTTGCTTTTTTTTTTTTTAATTGAAGTATATTTAATTTACAATTATTGTGTTAGTTTCAGGTATACAGCAAAGTGAGTGATTGCTATTAACATTTTGATCTCTGTCTTTCCAGAATCTTTTTCTGTGAAGTCACACATTTTTTAAATGAAAAAAGTTATCATGACATGCATATTATAACTTTCTTATTGCTAGAGAATATTCCATTTCAAAATGGCTAAGAATAAGGGCTCTGGTCTCAGATTGGATTCGAAGCCCAGCTCCAATGTTACTCCCTGAGTAAATTTGCAAAAGTTACTTATTTAACTCCTCTGTGGATAATAGTATTATCTATCTCATGGTGTTGTAGTGAAGATTAAATAATATACACATAAAGAACATAGAAAGGTGCTTGACTCATAGTCAGAGCTATTATTGTTATTTTTGACCATTATTTATTTAGCTTATTCTATGTTATTGTCCATTTAGTTTTTGTCAGTTTTTTGCAATAATAAAATTATTTTCATTCTAAAAAAGAAAATAACTCCAAACTTTATGTGTTTTTCCTTTTGTAGGAATTTGTATTGTTCACTTTTGGGGGCTGCCCTGTAATTTACTTTTATTCTCACCAATCAGGAGGCTGTTGTTCAGAACTAGAAAAGTAAAAGCCTTTCTCTGAGCCAGTTCTATTACCTGACAAAAGAGGGCGCGATTGTACTGTTCATAATCAATGTCCTGTGTCAGCAAATGTAAAAGTGCTCTGGGGGGTATTAACTGTTTTAAAATCATTTTCAGATTCACCCTTACCAATTACATCCAGAGCTGGTTTAGTTTGCACCGAGTTGAGATTATTTTCAATAATTCAGTTCAAGCATCTTTTAATGCAACTGGCATATATGCTCCGTCAAGTTACTCCTACCACTGCCAGCGTGTCAGCAGCCTGCAGCAGTACGATGCCCTTTTGTTGCCCAGTGACACCAATGATATGTCAAGCCTGTGGGAGGTCACTTTTGTTGATTTCCAGGTAATAAACTAAAACATATGCTTAATGTACCTGTGTGTTTTGAGCCAAAGAAACTCAGTGTTTGTTTGAAAACATAGATGTTTAAGGAGAAGAGAGGAGTGGAGATCTTTAAACTAATAGTGGTGTTTTTTCCCTTTGTCTTCTAAGGTATGAAATAGAATAGGATTGAGTATTTCCTCTTCCTGCACAGTGACCTCCCCACCCCCCACCCCCTTCCCAAGGACTTGCTTTTACATTCAGGTTTATCCAGTCACGAATAATTATCAGTGAGGAATGCTAGCAACCTAAGCTGAAGTGAAGCTGTGGCATGAAGCCCAGTGACTAACACTTCCTGGAGTGAGAGGCCCTTCTAGGGAGAGGAATTGTTGGACAATTATTTTATTTCCTTCAGGGAAGGGAGTAGTGATCCTATTAGGGCAGATAAGAAGTACATCTGTAGCATGAGTGACAGCTTTGGCGTTTAGCATAGGATTGGAACTGTCAGCCAGGGAGTCAAAAATATCCCAAAGATCCTCTTGAAGGTATTTGGGGAAAGGCATGAAGGCATAAGAGATTCCTTTGCACCTCCAGAATCTCAGGCTAAGAGACATTTGTCAATTTCCTTTATTCTGTTTACTGTGAAAAAAGCTTAACTTGTACTTCTGACACACTGAAATAGGCAGGGTTTTGCCTGTTCCTTTTATGGGCACTTCCTGATCTTTCCCATATACAAATACATATTTACTCCCCCACCCCTCAGCTTGGAGAAGTGTGGTGGGGTAATTTGGAGTAGGGAAAAATTTTGCATTTTGGAGTTAGAAAGACATAGTTTTGAATTAGTTCTCAGCCACTTGGGCAAATTACTTCACCCTCTCAGTTTCTGACCTGTCTTTACAAATGTAAAGAATTCATGGCCTAATATATGTGGCAACACCCAGGATTGTGTCAGGCATGGATTAACAGTAACTAATACTTACGAGTCCTCTTTGTGGGTCAACACTGTTGTAGTTATTTTACATACTTTGTCTTCAAAACTTACCATAATGCTGCAAGATAACTGCTGTTATCCCTGTTTTGCAAATGAGATGACTGAAACTCTAATGATTACATAATTGCTCAGTGATATAACTGGTAAAGAGGCAGAGGCAGAATTTGAATTATGGACTGTCTGGCTCCAAAGACACTTTACAATATATGTAATGTATATATATTCATATAATATTTATAAAGTATGTATTATATCTGTTTCTCTCTCTTGCCCTTTAAAAAGAGAAGTAGGCAGAAAGGACAATGAGGAGGTAATAATGAAAGGAAGGAATAATTCACAGATAATCTTACCTGATTAGAACAGATGAATTGACCGATTTATACCTTCACCTTGTTCCAGGAATGACTTACTATGACATGTAGAAATACTTCAAGAAGAATAATTTTGCAAAATAAGTAAACCATTTCACACCCATTAGGATGATGGTTACTAAAAAAACCAACAAAAACCCCCCAAAGCAAAAATAACAACTGTTGGCAAAGATGTAGGGAAATTAGAACCCTTGTACATTGTTGATGGGAATGTAAAATGGTGTAGCCACTATGGAAAACAGTATGGCGGTTCCTCAGAAAGTTAAACGTAGAATTACTGTGTGATCCAGCAATTCCATTTGGGAGTATATATCTAAAAGAATTGAAAACAGGTACTTGAATGGATATTTGTGTACCTATGTTCATGGCAGCATTATTGACAATAGCCAAAAGATGGACATAACCCAAATGTCCATCAGTGGATGAATGGAAAACAAAATCTAGCATATACATGTAATGGACTATTATTTAGCCTTAAAAAGGAAGGAACTTCAGATACATCCAACAACATGAATGAACCTTGAGGATATTCTACTATGTGAAATAAACCACACACAAAAGAACAAATATTTATATAATTCTGCTTATGAAGTACTAGAGTAGTCACATTTGAAGACAGAAAGTAGAATGGTGGTTGCTGTGGGCTGGGGGAAGTAGGGAACAGAGAGTTAGTGTTTAATGGAGACAGAGTTTCAGTTTTGCAAGATGAAAACAATTCTGGAGAATGATGGTGCTGACGGCTACACAGTGATGTGAATGTACTTAATGCCACTGAACTGTACACCTAAATATGGTTAAGATGGTAGATTTTATGTTATGTATATTTTACAATGAAAAATGTAAAACAAAACAAAAAAAATAGACATGGTGTTAAGAAAAACAGAGGAAGAAAAGATCGGTTAGAGCCACTGGTGAAGTTGGTACACAAAACCACAAGATCATCTGTCTGCCCTGGCTAGAAGCAGCACAGTAATTTGGCTCTGAAGCTTTTGAACAGCCAGCATAAGAAAAAATCACCTGCTACATGTTCATGGGATTCACAAGACTACCTGAAGTGTGCTTGTGAGGAGCACATCCATCCTTGGTGCAGCATCCTCAACAGCAGCCTCACAGTGGACAGAGCACTGGGTGTTGGAGGTGGACCTTGTAAAACACCCTTCATGTGGGCAGATGCAGAATGCAAGCCCAGCCCAAGGAAGAAGTGGTGGTGGTGATGGAGGTTAAGGCATATATACAAAAGGCTACATTCCACGTATGCAGCTTCGCTGATCTGGCTTAATCTAGGAATAAAGTATAGAGTGATGTCACATGCATGGCAAACTCAGATGCCTCTGATAAAACTCAGATGCCTCAGGTGGGCCAGCTGGGGACTGTGGCAAAGTTGTAGTTGGCATCGCATGGAGTATATTTTTGCTTTGTAGGAATGCAGGCCCAGTATTGCTGGATCTTTTGACTTTTCAATTGAAGATAGGAATCTGGATTCTTGGAGGAAATTTTCAGGATATTTAGAAATCTGGGCCAAACAAAACTTACCTGTGGGGAAGATAACAGAGTGCTTGCAACCTCTAGTCCAGAACATGGATAGACAGCATATCTCTCAGGTATTCTCCACAGATACTGTTCTCAATCAAGTCTTAAGAATTAAGTGGCAGTCAACATGAGGATATTCACTATGGCTGGAATTGCAGCATCAGGTGAGGCCATCTTTTGTCTTTGAGGAGTTTGTCGTTGAGAAGGCCACTTTGCCTCTTTTTAGAGTGAGCAGGCCAACTATCCCAGAAGTCATACCAGGAGTCCCCTTCAGGAGTTGTTTTGGTTCAGTCTAGAGCTCAGATAGTTGGGTGAGCAAGACTCTTAAGGTCTATGGTATGATGGGTGACTGCAATCATTTAAGCATGGGAAAATGCTGGAGTGCCCACTTAAGTCATAAAAATGAATTCTTGGTAAAGCACTCATGGATAATTCAATTTTCTGATGCACCCTTCTAAAAGCAGCTAGGTGACTGAGGTGATGCTATATAGTATTATATTCTAAAAGCCAGCTGAACGTGGGAGCTGCCTCCCACAAATGATTGATCTCATTTAGAGTCTTTACTCTGTAGGCCATGTTTCTTCCATTGTGATAGTATTTAGATATTGGGGCCAGTTGTCGATTTGAACTTCCCCTAGTTCCAAGTAATTAAACCACTTCATTTGCACATATGAGAGAGCTTTTCTTTCTGTTCTCTGGGCAGATTGCAAGGGGTATATAGCTCTTCCAAAAGCAGTACTAAGTCTGCATGTTACAGCCAATAAAGAGGTTAGTGACTGGAGGAAGAAAAGACACAATTACCAAGAGTTACAGAGTTGTACTGAAAAGTGACTCTAAAGGCAAACTGCCCCGGTTTGAATTACAGCTTCAGTGCACTTAATACTGTGTGACTCTGGGCAAATTACTTAACTTTTCTGTCTCGGTTTCCTCATCCATAAATTGGAATACAGTAGTAACTTATTCAAAGGCTCTTGTGAGTATTAAACAAGTTAAGGCAGTGTCTAGTACATAAAAAATCTTTATTAAGTGTTAGCTTTTGTTATTATCTGTATTTTATGTCATTGGGAATCATGATATCTTCTCTTAAAAGACTCTTCCTACCTACTTCCTGTCAACAGAATCAAAGGCAGAGGAACCGAGACTTAATATTCTTTGTGAAATTTTTATTAACACTTACAAAATTTTGGAGACACCAGACATTGTGGTTTTAGATGAACCAAGATTCAGATTAAAAGAGGTTTTATTTCAGAGCCTTGAAAACTTTACTGGCTTCTTAATTATAACAACCATCTATCCCAGAGTTTCTGGCTCAGTCTTGATTTAAAATTAAATTTCACTCTCCTCCAAAACGCAGTCATATTTGTTAGATAATGTGTTTAAATTATTCAGAAAATATGGCCCCAGTATTTAAATTTGACTAATTAGGGGTCCAGGACCCCTAGCCCAACTGGGAAGTAGGTCTTAGGAGGAAAGAATATATCACTTCAACTCTTACCTTTCTCCTGACAGATCCAAGGCTTTACCATCAAGGGGGAACAATTTGCCAGGCCTCGAGACTGTGCCTCTTCTTTCTCGCCAGCCATTCTGATTGGCCTGGCAATGTCTCTGATCCTGCTGCTGGTGTTGGCGTACGCCCTGCACATGCTTATCTACCTGCGGTATCTGGACCGGCACTACGATTTCTTCGCCTCTCCGGCCCACTTCCCCCAGATGAAAGCTCGAGATGCAGCAGAAGAGAAGGAGCTGCTCAGGAGCCAGGGAGCCGAATGCTATGAACTGAGAAGCCAACAGATATGCAAGATTTATGTTTAACAGCACAGGTCCCTCTCCCACACGAAGTCCACAATAGACTCTGAAAGCAGCTGTTTTTGTTCTTTGCTGTTTGACTTGCAATATAAGGTTTTCACCAAAAAGCTTGATTTTTTTTAAAAGAAATGCATGCAAAGACTACATCTTGGAGCATCCACTGGCCTTCTTAGATAGACTTGGAGCAATGAAAAAGGTATCTCAGGAATCCCACAGAGGTCAGTGTTATTGCTGCCCCAAAGTTCTTGAAAGCAAAAGAATATAGCAAGTTAAGGAGACCCCCCAAAAAAGAATGATGCAATATAGATAAGGGAAAACACATTTGGTCCTCCTTGCCTGTGCCAATTTGCACGTGACAAATATAGAAATAATATTAGGTTATCTGGAAGTTCAGAATTTAAAATATAACATAGTTAGCATTTTTCAGAAATTATGTCCCAATTTTATTTTTAAAAATAGTCTTTTTTTCCCCCTTTCACAGAACTTTTTAGGGAAGACTGCTGTCAATATGGTAGACACTTTATTCAAGGACGTCCTTATCACTTACTTTGCTATTCATAGGTGGTGCAGTTCAATCTGTGAAGGAGTGATGATAGTCTTGGCAGTATTTTACCTTTTCCATTTGGTTGTGGTGCCAAAGCTTGTCTCATTTGTCTGATTTAGACCTCCATCAGCTTTCATAGGTGCCACTTGAATTAAACGACTAAATTAAGTAAAAACAGTGTGCTTGCTATGCACATACCACTCCAAGCCCCTTTCCAATGAGATAGTGTCCCATAAACTCTTCTTTAATATAAATTTTGAAGCCACCACTGATCTTATATAACCAGTTTCTTCCCCATGGATTTCCCCATAATCCTTTTCAGTTCTTGGAATATACTGAAGAATGGCTCACTCTGCATCCTCACCAAAGCTTCTCTAATATGACTTCTGTGTTAAAGAGATCTTATGTGTAAAAACTATCGCATTTTCCTAACTAGGGTTTCACCCATGACCTAGGTTCTATTAAGATACCATGCAGAAAACTTAGAAAGCAGTTGAGAACAATGTGGGGTAGGGTGTCATGCACAGAGAAATTGGATCGTCTCGGCAGCTGTGGTGATGGTTTTATAGCCTCATCTCATCTTTGATGCCAAGTATGAGCGATAATGATTGTTGGATTTCTGATAAAACAGTCTCACGTTGGACATTTCTTTTGGCTGCGTTATTCTTGGCTGTGAATGTAGATTGTAGCTGTCTCAGAATTCAGTAAGCTTCTAATAGTCTATAGTGAATTCCTTTCTGTTTTAATAGCTGGAGTAGATTCTTTAGTATGCAACTAAGAATCTTAATTTAAGTGCATAAAGATGATTGCAGGGAACACACCCTCAAGAAATTGGGAATCTGGGACTGATTATCTGACTCTCTTTAGCTTAAAACCAGAAGGGACTTTATTAGCATTAGAGTAAGGGAAACTGATAGCCCATTGCATTCCATAAAGAAATTTTCATTGTGGTTGCTTTGAGTGTCCGTTGGTGGTATAAATAGCTGCTGTGCTAGGCTGCAGGTACATGAAGTATCAACATAATTTATTGTTCAAGCTGGGTTGGCTTTTTCTAGCTGTGCTGGAGGGCTTACAGAGAGAAAATGATAGCTCAGGAGTTTAAATTCACAGCTCAAGACATGATAAAAAATCCAGGGAGTTTCTATAACTAATCTACAAGGATCTCTTACCTCTTGTCAGAGGGCTGGCATAATTGAAAATAAGACACAGGTCTGAACATGCAAATTGGTAAACTGCATTGCAGGTGAAATCTACAGCCTTGCCAGGTCTTATATGTACACAGGAACATTGATATCAAAATAAAAGAACCTTAAAATCGGAATGGTAACTTTTGGGAGAATTTAGACAACTTAATATTGAATTCCCAAACTCCATTAGGTTTTTCTTGCTAGTAGAATCATCCTCTCTGAGATGAAACTATTCCTGCCTTGCTTGAAGATTGTTTGATGACCTCACCAGAGATAGTTATTTGACCATTTTCCTCAATGTCTCTAGAAAATTAGTTTCACATTCTAGTATATCCTAGGGAACCAATTGCAAAGTTAAATATAGGAGAATAAAATTGCAAGGTTTTGCTAATTTATGTAAAAAAGATTTGAGGAATATATCTGGGAATGGATTCCAGAGGTGCCAGCTCAGAGAGTGAGGTGTATAATTTTAAATCAGGCTGAATTTTTTGACATAGGTTCTCTTACCAAATTTTTGAATTAATTGTGTTCGTTTGAGCAGCTGAGAGTATTTCTAAGAGTTTTCTCAGTTGGTTGATTGAAATCTGAGCTCAACAGTGACAGACACTAAATGAGGTAGGCTAGAAATTTCTTCATATACTATAGAGAAAGAAAAGACATTTGAAGTTCGAAAATTGGCATATAGGAATGGATTCATCATGTATAACCTGTTCTCCATCCTGATAACTATTTTCCTCTGTGAAAGACCAGAGGACCCTCCGTTTGTCATAGCACTGAGAAATACATTGGGAACATAGTGTCAGCATTTTTGGAAAGTGCTCTAGTGACTGTCCTCTGTAGGCTGTGGGTGAATATAAGAGATGCTAAACTTGAACTGGAATCCTTAGTCTCATAAGGATGCAGGGATCCTACAGTGACAGGTATCAAGTAGCAGCACAGCAACCTTAAGGGGCTGAAAGGTTTAATCAGATTAGATTATGTTTATTGATGGTAAAATGTTCCATGACACATGTGGCTAAGCAGTCCACTGAAATACTTGTTCATCAGAATAATAATAATAATAAATCTAGTTTTAGTGTAAAAAGACCTTATTTGAGCCATCATGGTGGACTCCTGGAACTGAGTCTGTTCATGACTCAAGAAGAGAGCTTTTGACTGAAGAAAGAACCTCGTAAAAGAGGGTCTTTGGTCTTCATAGCTAATGTTGAACATTATCATGAACATTTTTATGCTTGTCCATCAGGTATCTGTCTTTTTGCATCAGTTCTGGCATGTTCTGATTTTTAAGTAAAGAACTTAAACTATTCCCATGGGTACTTTTATTATTAACACAGTAGGTGTGTGATTATTGTCCTGTAATTGTTAGTGCTGCAGAAGCATAGCCCAAGAGATGTCTGCCTTCCTGGGAGGTCTGGAAAAATATGGCAAAGAAAGTGATGTTTGACATGAGTAGGAGTTGAGCAGACAGGTAATGTGAAGAAGGACAGATATAGCGGAAGGAAACATATGCAAAGACTGGACTTTCTCATGTGCAGAGAACTATGAATACGTGTGTCTGCGTAGGCACATACAGTGTATTGAGAGAAGTGAAAGTGTGATGCAGCTGGAAATGAAGAGAGCAAACAGATCACTGTGCTCAACTAAAGACTTAGAATCTTGAGGTAATGGAGGGGCCACTGAGAGGATTTTGGAGGATTCAGAGGTTGGTTCCATAAGACATAGCAGCCAATTGGAACGTCATAAATGACTGTTAGATATCTTGTTTTGGGTGCTAGTGGAAGGTGATGCCAATCTCTGGAATCAGGAAAAAACAGGTGAGGGTGGGAGTGAGAGTAGGAGATGCAAGATTCCTGTCCTATAATAGAGGTCTGAGTAGGTGGATATATGAATATGAGGCAAAATGAAGAGATCTGGACTAGAAATAGAAATTTAGAAATGTAGCAAATAAATTCTGTAAGTGTCCAACCCATATTGCTTTGCACCTTACCGTTTCAGTACATCTTGGCCCATCTCTCCATGGCCAGTAACTGTCCTTAGTGGCTGCTTTACCTGTGTTCATGGCAGGCTGGAAGTGCTAAGGAATTAATGCCCCCTGGGAGTAGCGTTGATGCAATGATTCTTAGAGGTTGTGTGTAAATACTCCAGCTCATTTGCTCCTTGACTGGAATAATTCTAGAGTGTGTTTTATACCTTTTCCTGGAGCTTCCTAGTAAGACTAAGCTCTTCCGCCCAGTGGGGCATCTTTGCTTGATAATATTCACTTCATTAACTCTCTTCTTTGCCCTGTTTTACTTACCTGATCCCCTAATGATATTGCCTAGCATCACCTCCAAAATAAACTGCTTGCATTCAAACCTTTGTCTCAGGTTCTGCTTCTGAGGAAACCCAAACTAAGACCAACAGTAATGGGTATAGGGGGGAAATTGAAAACAAGGTGGTAGAGGTGATGGAGAAATTAATGAGATCACCCAAGGAGAAGGGATAGGTAGATAATAGAGCTCTGTGGAACACCATTACTTACGGAGTAGGATAAGAAAAAGAAATCTAGTAGGAGCAATCAGAGAAGGAAGAAACCAAGAAAAGAATAGTGCCTCAGAAATCAAAAGGAAAAAGCTTTCAAGATGAGGGGAGTGGTCACTTACGTCAAATGCTGGAGAGAAATCAAATAAGAAGAGAACTAAGCAGTGTTTATTCCTTGGATTTGGTCAGTAGGAGGTCTTTGATGAACATCACACTCCATGGAAAAGAGAGAGTAGAGATAGCTCAGGGTATTTATTCCCCCGGTTTTCTCTTAGGGGGGAAAACTTGAACTGCTTGTATTCCTTATCTGAAGGTCATTGCTTCTTTTAAGATGGCCTCCTAGACATGACTCTGTCCTGGGTTTCAGTAGTTTCTTATTCACTTGTCCCTTTGGGCTCAGAGATGGTAACAACTCCATTGCTAGCAGCCCCTGGCTACTGCACTGTCCTTTGTGGGTCTCCTATCGCCTACTGGGACCTTCGTAAATGGTCCCTTTGTAAATAAACCCTCCTTAAATTATCCTATTTTGAGAGTACCTGCTTCTTGTTGGAAATCAGACTTATACAGAGGCTTAGATGAATTAGAATTTATTTGTTGCATTTTTGTTTTATATCTAAGCAGTTTTTCAGAAAATTTAAAACAGCTATTTTAATAAGATGGAGGAAACCTGAATATGTCGTAGGGTATGACGGCAGTTCTGAGGTTGTGGTGGATTTTTTTGGCCTACTGTGACATTATGAACAATGATGTAATACACTCCCATAGACATGCCCACATATTGTTACTCTGTGCCCCAATTTTGGGGACCCTACTGCCTGGTAGTCCTTTGAGATAGATCCCTGCTGCATAAAGGTCCATGGGTAGCTGGAATAGATACCTACAGGCTACAGACAATTCCTAGGGGAAAAAACTGGGGCTTTCTCACTCAAAAAAGCATATTGGAATGTGAAAGTGGTGTTATTATAGGGCAGCCCTTGGATATTTTCTAAGTTATGGGAACAGTGTAGACAATAATTGCTAACAAGCCACGTGGGTATCCCACCAAAGTGATTGTCTCTGTAGTCAGGAGCCCCTGGGCTAGGAAGAAGGATCTAGGGTATAGAAAAAAGTTAAAACACATCCCAGAGAGGGGAGAAAATGGCTGAGACAAGGTCCTCAGAGAAACCTTAGTGTTACAGATTTCCTTCTGAGGGTTGGGGTGGAGAAGCCTCTTACCCTTCCTCAGTGGAGACACATAGAGGGGACACGACCTTCTGGGAGAATACTGCACAACTGTCCCTTCTGCCTGTGTCCCTGCTTGTGCTTTTCATGCCCTCACTCCATAATAGTTAGAAAAATAATGAACAGATCCAGTTTCTCTGTGACTCTTTGGGACAATCTGTCTTTATTTCAGATTTCTCTTTTTATAATGGGACTTACAATGCTTGCTATATGATACTTTCAGTTACTGAGATGAGATCAACAATATTTTATAAAGACCAAATGGTACTAGAGCAAAACCTCTAGTTCCAAATAAATGGAATTTAAAGTGTGGTTTGGACCTTCTGGTATTTTATGAGGGCAAAATAGGACAAATGGTAGTGAAATTTATTTGTTCTAATGGTTACTATTTTGTAACACATGTAATCCTCATGGTGGCCACTTAGATGTTCCCTGAATCCTCTGGAGTCATCCTTTACTCTCCTAATAAAGTGATTTGAGTCCCCTTAATGTGAGGAATAAGTCTGTTCCCCCAAGATAGCCGAAAATTCAGCCAGAGGGTGGATTAGTGGCAGGAGCAGTAGTGACTTACATTTTTGTTGTTTCTTCTAGTTTTGATTTCCTGCCTCTGTTGATTTTCAGACACCCCTCACCCCCACCCACCCTCTGGTGGCTTCATCTTCAACCACTCTTCTCAGTTCCTTGACCTGCTGTCTGACATTGATGTGAGTATCACAGACTCTTACTAAAGGTTAGGGAATAACATATGGTGTTGCTCTCAAAGAAAAGAACCTTTCTTCGTCATCAGAATTCTTTCTTTTTAATCTGCCCAGGTCAAACTACTATCAGGCTTAAAATAACAGCTCTTCATCTATTGACTCATCTCTTTCTCTCTTTTATTCATCCATCCTGTTACATATATAAGATAAGTGTGGTTTTATAATGTTAAAAAACTTAAAAGAAGTTTCAAAAGCCTCTAGTTTTAGGCCATAAAAGATGCATAATAGGTCTTCAGAAGTTATCACAGAAAAGCTTAGATGTATGAAGCAAAGAAATTTTTGTTCTTAGTAAAATACTTAACTGGAGAGTGCATATATCACAGTTTTTGCTTAAGAAGCTAAATTTTATTTTCAACTCTATTACAGTGATAAGGTATTTTTCAAAACATTTATTTTTATCCAGCAATGTCATCATTCTGAGCAAAACTCATCTCTGGCCTTAAGAGTTTGTTGTCACGTTTATGTGAGGCATTGGATTCAGAAACTTATTCAGCAATCTTAACAAGGCATCTTCTTATTCCTACTTCAATGAATCTTTCCAATGAGAGCTGAAAACCTCTTTATGTATTACAAATTTTTCTCCTCTTTGGGAGGATCCAAGGTCCAGGAGATTAGGCTTGTGGAGATTTGGATAAATGTTCTAACCTTAATTGGTCTTTCTCCCTTTCTGCAGCTCCTGTGCCCTTGATTCCATCCCTCTTCTTGTTAAGGATGTGTGTGTTCCAAGATTGAGCCAAATTTTCCAGTACAGCCTTCCGTCTTACAGTGGTATTTTCTTTAATGCAAATGGCAATGAATTCACTTCATGGTTAAATGCCTTGTGGTCAGAACTAAGGACTTGCCAACCTTCTCCATTTGCTTGCAGTTTGTGTTATTTCATCTTGCAGATGTAGATGGGTTTTCTTATTTGTTTTCAGGGAAATCTATTCTGAGCTGACCTCAAGTGCAGGAAGACCTCTGCACTTGCAGAGACATGCAGATTTTGAAGCACCTACCATTTAGAAGACCCTCTTTAAAATGAATATGAAATTATAAATGTAAATCAGGCATGAAGGTGATTATCTATTTAGGAAGAGAAAACAGTAACTAATTAAATTTTTTAAAAGTTGAATTTGAAATAGTTTATTTTTACCACATTTTCAAAAACATACTTTCATGAGAACATAATGCTAGGGACACTTCCAGGGCCATGAAAGAAACCTGTAAAAATATGTGTGTGTGTGTATGTATGGGATTCTTACAGAGATCTGACCTTATATGTAACTGTGGATGCTGATTACATAGTCTTTGTGGGCCTCTTGTCTTCATGTCGGATGGTAAAACTTGAAGTCTGCATAGCAAACAATTGGGAAGGGAAGATGGATGTAGAATGGGGGAGAGCAAGGACAAGCTAGAATCCATGAAGAAGAGCCGGGATCATGCAAATGAACTAGGACCTGTGTCAGTTTTCACTGCCTCCATCCATGATAAAATAGTGCCCTTTGTTACAGAGCCAGACAAATGTTCCAGGAACTGAAGAAGTTGAAGGAGGATCCCAGGAGAGGGTGGAGCAGCTGTAGGCCTGGGTGCTGCCCTGTGTCAACAAGGTAAACCAGCAGATAAGTGATAATGTGCTTGAGCTACCAATGTACCTGACTCCACCTTTTGAAGGTTAAAAACAATGTGGCTTCTACTTCACTTCCACCTTTTAAATAGCATGCAATTAGTTCTTTCAAATATGGTCCACCTTAACCAGAAACATACAGGGAAGTGAATTCTAGGAAACAGGGTTCAGTCTAGGTATACTGGTATATTACAAAACCACCATAGTCTGCCCATTGTCAACTTGGCAGCTATATACATCTCTGTAAACTATATTTATGTTTAAAAATAAATACATTAACAGCCACCATTCTGCCTAACCTAATACAACAACCCTGTGTACAACTGGAAATATGCTAACCCTTTTCCCCTAAGTGGATGCTAATTCCTTTTTATGTTTTTAGTCCTATTCATTCTTCTCTTAAGTTATTCAAACTCCCTCTTTGTTATCCTGTAACTTAAGTACTGAAATATATGGTTAGCAACTATCCATACATCTTATGTTAGATGCTCAGGAAATGACAGTAGGAAAGAAAATAAAAATACTTGGTGTGTGTTTGTGTGTATATACATATATATATATATATATATATATAATGTTTGGTATATGTATACACACACACACAGATGTTCATATCAAAATAAGGAAGAAATACAACTACCATACTCCTCATTTCTGCAATTAGTCACATGGTCTCACTGGTATTTATAATTGCCTTCTTGTGCTAGTTGGAGTTCCTTGCCTGATGTAGTAATCTAAACATTTATTCCTGAAGTTCCTGGACCATTAGAAGTCTTGCATGAGTTGACTTGTCATAGTTTTCCATTGACTTTAATCACAGAACATGGAAATACTAAACAAGGCTTCTCTTTGGCCTCACTGTGCAGTATCAGTCCAATTTCCCCTTAATAGTGAGGGTCAGTCACCAGTCTCATTTGAGCAGTCCAGGATTCCCATACTATTGGCATTTTGGACCAGATAATTCTTTGTTGTTGTAGTCTGTCCTGTGCATTGTAAGATGTTTAGCAGCATCCTTGAGCTCTACCCACCAGGTGCTAGTACACTCTCCTCCTGCAGTTATGACAACAAAAAATGTCTCCAGACATTGCAGATGTCCTCTGTACAAAATTATCCCCAGTTGGGAACCACTAAAGTAATCCCTTTCTTTGCCAGTTGATTCATAGGCATGAGGACCTCAAAGTGGCTATGTGATAGTCTCAATTTCCAGTTCAGTGGAATCATTGTTTTGCCTCTTGGTGAAAGCATTCCTGTCTTGGGAATGAAAGCTTTCAAACCAGCTGAGCCTAAAGTTGCAGGGATGGAAAGCAAAACTTTGTTAGTGAATCATTAGAGGTAGTAGTGAGAGCTACCATTCCTATTTCTATTCCTTGATCCCCAGATTCATGAATCCTGGTTATAGGAACAACAGGACTGTACATTTGTTGTTAGATTGTATACTGCCTCCTGGTCCATATTGCCCCAGCTCTGAAAGGTACTATTACCCATCTGGCACTATAACTGAGTCTTCAAAAAGCCATTCTGTTGTTCTATCAAGTCAGCTACTTCAGGGTGATGGGCATCATGGGAAGACCGGGGAATTCCACGGAGATGGGCCCATCGGCTGCACTTCATTTGCTGTGAAATGCTTGGCTGGAAGCAGCGCTATGAAATACCATGATGGTGGATAAGGCATTCTGTCAGTCCACAGATAGTAGCAGAAGCATTGTGAAAAGGAAGAGAAATCCATGCCTATGGTAAGTGCTTATCCAATGAGAACAAAGCACTGCTCTTTCCATGACAGAAGTGGTTAATGTAATCAATACACCATCAGGTATCTCGTTGATTGTCCCTGGAGAATGGTGCCATTTCTGGGGTTTAATATTGGTCTCTGCCGCTGGCAGACTGAGTACTCAGCAGTACTGTAGCCAGATAAGCCTTGATGAGTGGTACATTTTGCTAAGTTCATGTATTATCTCTATCCCTGCCACAATGGCCATTTTATTTGAGCCCATTTGGCAATGATGGAAATAGATGGAGAAAAAAGTTCACTGACATCCATAGAACATCTCATCCTATCAACACAACTATTACTCCCACTTTGTTGAGGTCACACGTTGGTGAGCATTCACATGGGACACAAAACTTTTTGAATTCTGTGCCTATTTAGAGATGTTTATCCAAATATTTCTTCTTCAGATCTTTATGTTACCAAATTTTCTAATAGTGTTTCTTGTAAGTCCCTGACAAAACCCAGCCAAACCATTAGCCATACCTCAAGAATTACTGTAGACTCACACCTCTGGTTATTTTTCCTTCCAGGCAAAATGAACTACCAGGTGCATCACTCAGAGTTCTCTCCACGAGCAGGATTTCTCTTTACCACTGTTCATGAAGGCCACCCTGGCAGGGGGCTCTAGTGCTACAGCCACCCACTTTCAGGTTGTGCCTGCATATACTGAGCAGAGTCATCTGTAAACCAAGCAGGAGTTTTTTCTTTCTTAGTTTACTGCTCATGGAGAACTCTCCATGAGACCAGAAGTGTGGGTTGAGAGAGAGAGGGCAATTAGCAGGAGTCAGGATATGGGCATCTAGGCAACTTTCTCATGCAACTGCCTTTGCCTTCAAGACTTGCTTGAGCCTGCTTTCTATGAACCACTTCTACTTGAAGATGGAATGCCACTGCTGTGCATGCCTAGCTTTATGGGCTTGGTGAGTCAGACAATATCTACTTCACGATGGGCGCCTCAGGTCAGATGGTAACTTGGTGGCCCAGGGTCAGGTGTTCCAGCTCTACTAAGGTCAAGTAAAAAGCCACAAGCTGTTTCTCAAAAGGAGAGCAGTCATCTGCACAGGATGGCATCTCTGCTTCAAAATCCTAAAGATCCTCATTGTGATTCACTAATAAGAGCCTGCCAAAGGCATCATACAACATTCCTATCCTCCACTAACACTTCTAGCTGACTCCTCCCGCACAGCCTCACAGGATTTCAGCTTTGATTCTTGTTACTCATAATTATATTTAGTTCTAGGGGAAGGATATATAATCCCTAAACTCTTGGTGTGTGTGTTTGATATGGACCCTATGGTGAACAGAATAATCCCCCTTCCCCAAAGTTGTCCACATCTTAGACCCTGGAATTCATGAATATGTTAGCTCTCATGTCAAAGGGGACTTTGCAGATGTGATTAAGAGTGTTGAGATGGGGAAATTACTCTCTTTTATCCAGGTGGACCTAATGTAACTGCAAAAGTTCTTAGAAAGAGGGAGACAGGAGAGATGCAGTCAGAGAGTAGGAGATGGATGGGACAGACATTGGAGCAGTACAAGAAAGGAGCCATGAATGAAAGAATGCAGATGGCCTCTAGAAGTGGAAAAGGTAAGGAAATAAATTCTCCCCTAGAGGCTGCAGAAGGAATACAACCCTGCTGTCACCTTGATTTTAGGACTTCTGACCTCCAGAACTGTAAGATAATAAATTTGTGTAGTTTTAAGCCACTGAGTTTGTGGTGATTTGTCACAGTGGCAATAGGAAGTCCTCATGTGAAACTGGACCCAAAAGGAAATGACATGTGTTTGCGCAGAATCCTCTCCCTCCCTGTATACTCCTCCTCCCCTTCCCAGTCTCTGTCATTCTCCAAAGACTGGCTCCAGGCAAACTACTGAAGGACACAAAGTCATTGCAAGACTGTTCCTTCTACCCCTGCTGCATCCTGTGTCCTTATGTAAACCCCTAGCTACCTGAGGGTCCTACCGGAATTCTCCCTCTGTTCCATCAAGTTTTTTCATCAAGCCTTCCTTTTTAATTCTTCTTTTGCTCAGGATTTGAACTCTAATTGAAAAATGATAAATTATTAAATGATTCTATGACTTTTATTTTCAAATATATTTGAAACGCATTTATATATATATATTTTTGAAACACATTTATATTTTTATAGTGAGTTCTTACAGACTGTGTCTAAGCCACGGAAAGAATTACTGTTATGGTGAAAATTTCAGTATTGTAGCAGGCTAATCCCGGGAAATTTGGGGTCTCTCAAATTACATCAGGTAAATCAAGTCTATGTGCAGGACATTTTCGGACTCCTTATTGCTTATCCCCAAGTGTCCAGTGTTCATCAGTGTTTCCTATTGTTGCATCTGTAAAATCATAACATTTTCAAAGTTTTTTGTTGTTCAGGTACACACTTGTGTTTGAAATGTTATTTAGGAGCTCATCGAAGTAACTATGTCCTCTTGTCTAGTTTGTCTTCCTCTCAGGTTCTGTTAGATGAGATAGTAAGACATTTTCTGTTGCTCCATCCTCTGAGTCACTCAAATTATTATTGCTGGTCTCCTTGGTTCTGGTAGCCTGGTTGAGTAGAGTTTGTGTTAGTAGCTCTGGAAAGATTTTGAGTCCATGCAAGAATGGGAGAGGTTCTTAAGGAAGATGTACTTCCATCTTTCTAGCCTAGGAATGTTAGTTGAAATTGCACACAAAAGAGATACTTTTTTATACTTTGATTTTCTTATTTTATTCCAGCTTTATTGAGATATAATTGACATATAACACTTTGTAAGTTTAAAGTGTACAACCTGTTGATTTCATACACTTACATATTGCAAAATAATTACCATAATAGCATTAGCTAACACCTCCATTGTGTTGCATAATTACAGTATCTTTTTGTGGTGCAAATCACTTAGCAACTTTCAAATATATAATACAGTATTATTAGTTATAAGAAATATGTATATTAGATCCCCAGAACTTATTCATCTTACAACCAGAAGTTTATATTTAAAAGAGATACTTTTAAATTGCCATGGTCAAAATGCACCATCTCAGACTCTGAGAGTGTTTGCAGTGCTCTTCTTTGGAAAGATTTTTCTTTTAGACAGTTAAAACCAGCTGCCTCCATTTTCTCAGCTTCTAGGCTCTAGTCTTGCAACCATCCCAGTCCACAGTTCAGCCTTGTGAGCCCACGCCCTGGATTCGTTCCTCTGTGTCCTATGACTTTGTATATGACAGGAGGAAGCCAGTAGTGAAACGGAGAATAGCTTTTCTCCAGGACGGTCTTAGAGCAGAGATGGACTAAGCACTATTCCACATCTCTTTTGTTAATAGACCCTACCTTAGGAGGCCACCTGTGATGGACTGTTTGCAAAATGGCCACTATTATTCCCCTCTCTCCATCTGCATTCCTTGTTATGTAACTGTGCAGCTGCTCCCCTTAAGAGATTGAGTATATTTCCCCAGCATTTGAATCTGGGTTGGCCTGATGATTTGTTTTCAGTGGAAAGCAGCTGAAGTGATGCTGGGTCGAATCTGAGCCCAGGCATCCACCTGTTCTCCTGGAACCCTACTCAGCTTCCAAGTAAATACTTATGGGGGCAGAGCCTGCTAGAGGATGAGAGACAACCTGAAAGAGAGACAAGCCATCTGAGCAGAGGCCACCCTAGACTAACCAGCACCCAGCTGACCCAGCAGCTGACCACAGATATCTAGCAAGCCTAGCTGAGACCTGAAGAACTGCCAAGCTGAAGTCAGCTAATTGCCCACCTGCAGAATTCTGGCTAAAACATGGTTGTTTTCAGCCACTGTGTCTTGGAGAGGTTTGTTATGCAGCCAAAGGTTACTGATTTGTCATCAAGGTTAGAAGTATTTCCAAATTGCAAGTTACATCTGGGTTACCACACCTGCCACATAAGAGTAAAGAAAGAGCAAAGAATGAACTATATATGAAACAGAGATATAGATATAAAAGGAGAAATTTATTGTCAGGTTGCTGTTACTCTCAGCCAGTTCTGATTATAATCCAGTTTCTTCTCCCATAAATAAATCACTTTAGAATTCAACACGACTCTTTTGTTTACCAGACCCAGAAATTCCCCTGCATTGGCTTAAGTAAAGAAATATTAGTCTCAGGGGTATCTCATGGATCCCAAGGGTCTGGTTTCTAAGACCCAGCAAGGTCTTCTTGAGCAGCTGGTCCTGAAACTGGAATATAGTCTGGAACCAAGTGAGCTACTTGCTCTACCTCGTTTTTCTACCTCTTTCTCTTTGGTGTAAGATCTCTCATCACTTCTGTATGTTTGCTTCACTTTTTCTCTCTTCAGTTCTCTGCTTTCACATGGCTTCATTATACCCATTCCAAAACAGCAGCTTCAGACTCAAGTCCTCAGCACCTTCTAGTTCACCTTCTATAAATTCAAATTTCCACCCAGAGAGAATCCAGTTTGGTCCACTGTAGTTCAGTCAGGTGTGTTTGAGTGGTGATTGGCAGGGTCAATAAAGATATCCTGTCTACCACCCCCCCTTTTTTTGGACATTGAGCACGTATCTTTTTTAAGAACCAGAGGACTGCATTATTCTTCTTAATCTCTACTACTTGCAGGAACCATGCCCTGCTTTCTGTAACTCCTATTTTTTAGCCAAACCACCAATAGATTTTTACCTTTGCTTTCCAGTGGAGGATAAACTTCTTTGTTTATTGGAGGAATATGAATGAGAATGAACAACAATTTCCTTTCCTGATCAGATGAGGGCAGGGATTGGAAAGTCTTTCTTAGCCCAATGTCCTGCCTTGTATGTGTTTATGATGCTCCTGGTGTCCCAAGACTCAGGAGTTCCAGCCTCTCCTTTGTATGAAGCTAGCTTCCAGTGTCCATAACATAACATTCTATTCAGCATCTGGGTTTGTCTTCCTTTTTTAAAATTTTGTTTTGTTTTATTTTACAATAGTCAAAATGTAGAAGGCTGCTGATTGAGACACTCTCTAGTAGCAGTTTATAGTTATATGGATTTTATGGAATAGAAAATGTTCAAAAATAAATCTCTGTACTGACATATGGTTACCAGGTCTATATTTTGCCACATAAAGCCATTACAATCTCCCATATCCAATCATTGTCATTTACTGTTATATTGAAATGAAGGAAACTGCCATTTTTGTAGGTCAAAAACAGTTGAATATTGGCAGTTTCCTGTGGTTCAGTGTAATATATTGAAACATATTTTAACTTGAGAACTATAGGAAGGATACAATCTTATAATAAAGGACTGTCCTTTACAATGAGTTTATTTAGCTTCATGAAAAATGCACTACACTTTCCTTAATTTTCTTATTTCATCATGAACCATGACACTTTATAATGGTCTGGCACTAGTTTTTGATGTATCTTTTTTTAAACACAGGTCTAGTGAGTCACATCTGTGTGACCCTCTCGGGATCACTCTCATTCCTGAGAATGCTTTTTTCCTAGGCTCTGAGGCAGGATTCTGGCCTTCCCTTGGTTCAAAGTTGTTTTCAAAGAACAATCATCTTTGAGATCCTCTTGTTGGATGAGTCCTTCACTTGCACCAAACTTGGGTATTTAGGGGACATATTTGCAGTACCCAATTCATTGTCACATAAACAAAGAAGTCTCATTTACAAAAGGAGCCTCAGTAACCCATGGCTCCTCACTAAAATATGCAAAGCAGTTTTTCTATCAACCATGAGTTAAAGATGCTTCCCTTTGGTTTGTGTTTCTTGCACAACTTTTCTCATCTCAGACAACTCCCCTATCACCCTCTGTTTCCTACCCAAGGGATCTTCATCTCTCTTACAAGTAAGGTTCAGACAGATTGTGTAACAAAATGGTTTTGGTTATTAAAAACATCTTTTTAGCTCTTGGCACAATAAGCAAAACCACTCCTGATGAAAAGAAGTCTCTCTCTCCCATATGGTTCTCCAAAAAAGTAAAATTTTCTGAATTTACTGTACATGTGAAAACAATAAACAATTTGCATTTCTTTCTTTTTCTAGTAATTCAAACTCTGACCTGAGGGTTTTTAAAGAATGAGTTTAGTAATTTCTACATTGTTCCACTTTCTGAAATATTACTGATTCTCGTGAAATAACTAAGCCTTAGCCAAATGTTTCAGTTTATCTCTCTTTTTTTGTGAATCTGTAAATGCGTCAGAAAAACGTTTACTGTAATGTTAGAATGTGCATATGTTGGCATTAAAACTGTGGTTTGGTCCCTACAGGGAATCAAGTGGAAGCAAAATTACAGTTAATTCCTGGTATCTCTGGTAATGGGGAACAGACTGAATTTGTACCAATGATATTTTAAAAAATTTATTTTAGACATTAGATTGAACCTTGTCCTACACTAAACCTTTTGCCAGAGATCCACAAGTAGTCAAGTTGTTCTCTTCCCTCTTTCTCTTGGTTCAGCCAGACTCTGGGGTAGAGAAATGGCCAGCAGGAAAGAAGGGTAGAATCAAAAGACTTTCTCACAAATCTCATGGTCATTGGATTTTTCTCAACATGTTGACTACAGCTCTTTTGTGGGAAAAGGAAACTACTCTGTAGTAAAAGAGGATGACAGTCTTCCTGCTCCTTTTGTAAGGTGTCATGTCTTTCCTTATAATTGGAGAGATAATCATCCACTGAAACTCTTGTTGCCTCCTTTGCAAATTCAGTTTTCAGTTTATAACTGAAAACAGAAGTAAAACAATTTTAGAGCATTCTGAAGCCTCTTTGAAGCTATTCTCTCAAAAGGGAAGCTTTGA
This sequence comes from Camelus dromedarius, assembly GCF_036321535.1. Lineage (NCBI taxonomy): Eukaryota > Metazoa > Chordata > Mammalia > Artiodactyla > Camelidae > Camelus > Camelus dromedarius. Next base: position 54,829,382 of record NC_087438.1, read on the forward strand.
AATACTGCTTAAGGAGAAGAAAGAATGCCACCAAAAAACCTTCTACATCTAGTTAATATCATGCAAGAGAAAGGATTTATTTTATCTCGCTCAGTCTCTGACCCTTTGGGAGAAGGAGATGATATATAAGCTCTTTATGGCCTCGTGGCTCCCATAAGAGTTTTCAATAAAGTGGAGGGGCAGGGTCTCACTTATTCTGGATCTGGAATGTTTCTTGAATGCAAAAACTCACATATTGCAGGGACAAGAGTACACTGCACTCATGGTGTACAGATGTAATGCTCCAGTGATGTAAGCCACTAATTTGTTCTGGAACCATTATTGTTATCTGTTGAAGAAGACTTAGAAAGTGATTTCCATTTTTAAAGTCCTGGCGATTTTTGGAACTCTCTGCCACTCATCGAGATAATCCTCATACAACTCTGTGAAAGCTTTGGATACATGTGTGTGTATGTGTGTACGTATATGGTAGGGATAGGGGAAACCTTAATTAAGTACATTAGAAACTCAAAAAACCCCAAAATTAAATGATGGTTTCAAATAATGCTGGATATCATAATTAGTCCCAGATGGTTCCTTTGTAGTCAGGAGAGTTCTCCCAAGTAGCCACATTTCTTTGTTAGAATGTCAAAATAGAAACTGAATTAGGCCCCTGCACTGTGTCCTCACGCTCACAATTTTTTTGAAGTTTTGCTACATAGACCTTGCAAGACGTCCATTGAGGCAAAGAGATTGTGTCCTGCGTAATAGATTCTTTAGAAGGCAGCAGATGTTCTCTGAACCAACCTTTATACTCTCACAACCAAGGGTTTCTCTTCCCTTCTGGTTTTCTGTATTTGCTTTTGGTAATGGAAAATGTTTTCCCTTTCTATAGTTGATCTCTTCAGTAGGCTCATTGCCCTGGGGAAACAGGCCTCATTGGTCTCAGGGTATCAGCTCCATTTGCTGTAGGAAGCCAGACTTATCATTGCATAGGGAGCTTTGATTCCCATGGAGAACAGCCAGGCAGAACAGGGAGAGGTGTCTTTAAGCAAATTCTGTTTGCCATGGAAAACCAGGGAAAATCATACCAAAGAAAACACATAGCTGATGCCAAAGAGGGTGTTGTTTTTAGTCTTTTCCAAGAGACATCAGTTGTTCCTTAATATCTCTAATAGAAAACTTGTCAGAAGAAGTAAATTTATTTCCAGTTCTATCCTACTAACAAGTTTTGCTGATTAAGTTACTTAATTGGTTCCAGTCATCAATAAGGAAAATGTAGACACACCCAGTCTTTTCGTATAAATGAATTCCCCCAAATCTGCATTTATTTATTTTTAGGATTCAAGTTTCCTTTAAAAAAATCCTCAAAATATTTCCCTTTTAAGTAGATGGATTAACACACACAATCTGTTCTTCCTTACTCAAAGAAGACTAAGTCAATGATTCATTGCTTTTCCATCAGCTGGTACTTGATTCAGAACAGAATGAAGTAGGCTTTATCTCTCATGATGTAAATAGTGGACTCTGAGAAGTCCACATGACAGTCAGTCAGGAGTGAAGTAAGGCATTTTGTGTCTAGTCAGATTCATTTATATTTAAAGTCAAAGATGATTTTTATTATGTAATATTTAGGTAAATGAACAATGGTATTTCCTCCCTCTCTCTAGATCAACATATTCATTTTATATGCTCTTTTATTTTAAATTAGTAATGTAATAAAATGTAATGCATTTTGTAATAAATGTATAGGTGAACAGTGAATCACACTAAAATTAAGTTTTCCCATGGAATAAAGATTATTCATTACATGTATCTGCCAGCTTTTTAGGAGAAAACAGACTTATTTCTTAGATCATGTGAACCAAAACCATCCCTCAGTTTTGTATGAGATGTCTAATGGAATAAGCAAAACATATTCCCTCTTTTGAAATAGATGGGTAATTGCTGAAATTCTCCACTTTTCTCTTTAGTGAGCATATTGAATTCTGCACTGAATTCAGTGCATTGAATAATTGAATACTGCAGTTTTGAAACAGAGGTATACATTTCACTTACTGTTGTAAAAACACCTTATTTCTGTTTTTAATCACCCCACTATTTGTATTTTTCACAAAGGACAATTTGATTTTATAGCTAATTTGAAACAAATGACCAATAGGCAAAGTAGCAAAATTGTCATCAGGTTGGCATTCTCTTATTAATATCAAGGTGATATTAATTATGCAGTCAGGGATTATCAAATGCTCGAGTAGCATAATACCATCTAAATTGTAGTGCATATGTTAAGTTATAGTACATATTTTATTAATATTCATGTATTTTGTTAATATATCACACATACTTTTGATTTCAGGCTATGTCCCTATAAACTCATATAGATTCACATAGCCCTATTGTTATATTTAATAACTTCTTATTGGAGCTGATTTCTCACCCACAGGATTTTTTTTTTTTTTTGAGTTTAGGAGCACTAAATCATTGGTATTAGGATTGTGAGGAACTGGGCAAGTCATTTAAATTAGTTTTATATTATTTAAGGATGCAAATGCTCTAAGACAGAAAGCAAATATGAAGTGTCTATCATTAATGCTATATAGCATTGTCATCCTTAAAACAGATATTTGGAATAAGTGATATCATTTATTCATTCATTCATTTACTCATTTTTTTGTTCACTTATGCAGCAAATAGATATTGAGTACCTACTATGTACCAGATACTCTGGTTGGTGCTGAGACACACTGATGAGAAAATTCAGCTACAGGTCCTGCTTAGAGTTTGGTGGAATAATAGGTAACACTTATTCAACATCTAATCTCCAGTTACCTTTACAATTCAGACATTCTACACATCTAAGAACCATTCAGTTATATTATGGAATCTGTAATCCTGGTGGAATTCAGGGTGATGAAGGTGACAGCCTTCTATTCCTTGCTCATGCCCTTGAACCTGGAGAGCAGAGGGCTGGGAAAGGTGACATGATGGCAATGTTAGTGGAAGAGGAGGTAGCTACCCTTGGGAAGCTCGTGGTAGGGATGGGTTTATTTTTGTTGGAGGGTGAGGGTAACTGTATGTGTTTGTGGGGTACCACGAAGGTGATGATTACGTTCAGATTAAGGAAAAGCAAAGTTCAAATCCCTTTGTCTTTCAGTGGTTGAATGAAAGTCTGAATCAGCTTGGGTAATACACACACCAGAAAAACACCCCTGAAGTCTTGTTTTGAGGTCTACATTTCTTCTCTTGCTAAAAAATGAATTTCCTCTGAAATCCTTATTATATGGAATGAGGAGTTAAAGAGATGCCTTGAGACCAGTGAAATAAAGGAAGTCACTTTTCTGAAAGGAAATTTCGTGTTAGATCATCTCTAGTCTCAGGAATTTCTTGGACCTGCCTCTAATGGAGTGGAGATAATAATCTTACCCATAGTTGTGTTTCTACATGAACAACTCTCTGGACATGCTGAGTACCGTTCTTGGAGCAATAGATTTGTTAGAGGACTAAAGAGAGTAACAATAGATTATCTGACTAGATTTTAGTGCAACATTTTTTTTTAGGGTTTGATGAAATACGACCTATAAAGTGAGTTATGGATGTGCTGAACTGTATGGGCTTTTGACCCATGGGTGGAAACAGACCATGTGAATCAAGGACTGAGACTATGTAGATGTCTACCAAATTGTGGAGAAATAGATGCCCTAGGCATTGAAGAGGTTGTGAGGTACAGGCTTATTGATCATCTTTAGAAATGTTTTGCTAAAAGAAGTCAATAACATATAACTGACAATGGATTAAGAGGCAGGCATATTAGAGCCTTCCAATGCCAGTGAGCATGGGGAGCAAGAAAAGTCTGAAGCTTGGGAGTTGATTTTTTGGAAAGCAGCTCATTTGAGAAAGAGGCAAGGAGGCTAAAATTTGGTGAATTGGACACAGAGCTGATGCTCGTGTGGATGCTGTTGAATGGCAAACCCTATGTATTGGGAAAATGACTCTTGTAAACTGAATCTTGATTTTCAAGAAATGCAGATAGAGAGGAGAGAGAGAAGTTCTAGAAATAGAGCAATTCACATGGGGAAAGTGAGGAGTGTTTGAAAGAAAAAAGTAAGTATAAGAATTGAATGTGAAAGTGTGAGTATAAGTAACTCATTGCTTACCTTAATCTATTTGTTACATATATAAATAATTTCCCCCCAGGAAGAATTATTCTTTAAACAGGGCAAATATGCTGAGAAAGAGAAAGAGTAATAACTTTTAGACTCAGAAGAGTTCCTTAAGGAAGATGGCTATTTTAGGCTGTATAATAGGTAGCACTGCCAGGGATCAAGGAATCCAGCATGTGGTACAGAGTATAGAGCTTTGCCCTTACTTACCTCAGGAGTGGTGGTCCCCTGCACCCCAGATTGTACAGTGAGTGACTTCTTTTGGGGATATGCCCAGAACCTTGTATTCTGATCACTTTGTCTTCTCAGATCTGAGGATATGAAGAACCACACGGAGCTGCCAGTTCTGTCGATTCTGTGATGCTACCTGATCTGGGATGAATTAGATGCAGGATTGAGGCCTGCCACGTGATGTGCAGGATGCGTAACAGGCATCTGCAAAAGTAAAGAAATAACTGTGATGTCTTCTTCATAAACTGGTTTGCCTGCATGTTCATATATAACTTAGGCACTGGAAATAACTTTAAGAAGTGTTCAGTTAATTTTGAATAACTCTACAGGTATTCAATAGATATTTGAAATCAATCAGTTAGAAAGCAGTCTTTATTACATGTCTAGTATGTTCCTAGAACTCTGATAGAACTGTAGGAAATTCTTTAAAAAGCTCCAAGGAGTTTATAATTATGTTGACTTGTTTAAAAATGGGTGTATTATTATCTTAAATTTTTTATTTAACAGATATTTATATAAAGAATATTATGTGCCAGGGGTTTTTCTAGGTGCTTTATAGATATTAACTCCTATAGTTATCTAGATTAAATGACCCAGTGATTGGAAGTGAATTTATGTAGAACTAGTATAGATAAGTCTTCTTGAACAGAGGAATACAAGAGGTTGGATATGTACTGTGAACTTAGGAAAACCTAGAAATGGACTGTGATCTACTGCTTTTCATGTCTAGAGCACACTCTATGTAAATTTGTCAACTAGGTAAACTTTGCCTACATATTATTCTGCTTTCAAATGTCAACTGAGCCCTATGGTTGTTTTTTGCTTCATAAAGTCTCTCTGGCTTCCTGATTGAATTTATCTATGACTTATAAGACACTGGAGTGGGCCACACATTTATGCCAGTATTGGGTGCCAGGAATTACAGTAAGCTGTTTAGGGAGATATCTGAGGTATGTTTTGGGAAGATGTCCAATGATTCTCCTTGTATCTAGAAGTTTTTGTCTTTCATCAATGAAAGATGTAGTGAATTTAACCAGTTCACATGACGATTAGGTTCATGCTGACTAGAAGTACCCCTCACCTTTCCTGAGAAAACTCAGAGCCATGGGTAAATTATGCTGAGGAACTGAGTTGCAGGAACTTCTGTTTACCCACAGGATGTTTTAAACATTCAAATTGAAGTAATAATCCCCATGCTCCCTTCCTCACCAGAGTAGACATTCCTCTAGTGGAGGTGCCAACCCGATTCCATCCAAATTCAGTGTCATTCCTAGAATAGCTAACAGCCACTGCTAAACATTTCCCAAGTAAACCCAGCTGAGAATAGTGTCTTCTTTCTAGAGCTCTGACACAAGAAATTCAACATCCTATTGGAGTCAGATAAGCTGGACTTTTTTTTTTTTGGAGAGCTTTGTCCGAGTGAGACTGAGAAGGATGGAGTCTGAGAAAGACTCATGTTGATTGGGAGTCTAGTAAGATCCTGTATCATCTGTGACATGGCACTGAGTGATATGCAACTAAAAGTGCCTGTGGGTATACCTAAATGCTGAATCGACCACCTGTCAGTCCCCTGGGCACCAAAGAAACTCTACCCAACAATCAAACTAAAATTTCACTCTTAGTATCTTGCAGTTCTTAAACATTAATTGGTACTCTCTAATACCTCTCCCACTTGTTCTGCTATAATTTGTTGGGAATGCTGAAGTTCCATCCTGCTTTTTTAAGCCAGAAAGCCAGAAAGACATGTTTCCTTTTTAAGAAGTTCAATTTATAAGGACTTACTATTTAGTCCCCAAGTTTACTGTCACCTTATAATTGATCAGTTCCCTGATCCTCCTAATGACTTTGAGAGAGCAAGAATTATCATCCTATTTTTATTACTGAGAAATAGAGGCTCAGATGGGTACCTACTTATGGTTCATTTTTAGCAAATGGCAGATATGGAACTAGATCCCAGGTCTTTTTTGAACTTTCTTCATCCCAACCTTGGTCCACATGCCCAAATGACCAAGACCTTTGCGCCCACCTCCTCCAGCTCATGTATCTGCTTTAGTTTGGCAAGAAAAAAGACTTTGGGGCTAGGAATGGGTGTCTATCCAGAACACAATGTTTGAGGCAGATGTTCTGATTTTCTCCAGTACCAAAAGGATCATTTTTATAACATTTCTTGTATGATTCTCTGTAACCCGTAAGAGTATCACAATATTTTTTTGTCTGAAGCACAAATTATATTGTTTCAGCATGGCTGCATTTGTTTAACATAGATGGTTTGCATCTAGCCTGCCTTGTGCTTTCTTTTCTGGCCTGAATTACTCCTTCCAAGTTAGAATGTTTTTTCTTCCTTGGCAGCCATTAAAAATCATCGGCAACATGGCCACCCTCCAGAAACACTTCTGTAATGCTAACCACAGGACTCAGCATCTCAAAATAAGAATTGAAAATGAGATTTAAGTTAATGCTCAGAAAGGAATCTTTCCACGTGTCTTTACTAAAATTTGGTAAAACCTATTCTAGGGAGAAGTGCGAAATATACGAAACCTTTATTGCAACTTCCCATAAAATCCTTGGCTGAGTAATTAGTGAGAGCTCGTCCTTTTTAATCTGATTCTCTCCTATTAGCTGCATTTTTATTCTTTAACTTAAGGTTATGTAAGTTCAGAGGACTTTCTCATTCTGTGCAGTTGAGCAGGATTCTGGGAGGAAGCGGGGCTTCTCACCAACAGTTCCCAAGCTCTTGAAGTTTGTATTTCCATTTAGCCGTCATTTGTTGCTTCCTTTATGGAACAAATTAAACTCACCAAATGATAAAACATGGAATGAAATAGTTTGAGAATAGAGTTTAAAGTTTGTTAAAAATTCAGTGTGGAAACTGTAAAGTTAAAAAAAAATTAATTAGCTGTAAAGTTAAAAAAATTAATTAACTGTAAAGTTAAAAAATTTAATTGAAAAATTAATTTAAATTAATTAATTTAAAAATTAATTAATTAAAAACTGTAAAGTTAAAAAAATTAATTAGTTCCATCTAAAACTCACTTCTACTTCATTCCATAAAAATGATTATATCCTAAAATAATCATTTTTATTTGCTTTTTTGTGTGTGCTTTACTCAGCTTTCCCCTGTATTTTCATCTTACTACCGATTTTGAAGTACACAGTCTAAAGAATCAAGCTTTAAATTCAGTCTAGTCACTTACAATTCCTCAAATGTTCCAAATCTGATTTGTTACTAGCACCTTCCTTCCTTCCTTTCTGCTGTCCTTCCTATTTGCACACAAATTATCATAGAAATTCTTAGGGCAGGCTGTTAGGGATTAGTAAGTGTTATGATTCCCTTTTCCTAAAATAAATAAAAATAAAAATCAGGGTGAATTCAAAGATGAGACAGTAAACCCATTTAATATAATCCTGACTTTTTTTTCTTATTTCATTTTTACAGCTCTTATATGTGTTTGGAGAAGTGTTAGGGACATTAAATCTGGAGAATAACAGGACAATTCTGCAGCTGTCTTACTCCTCAGTAGTCTATAAACTGCACCACATCTCACACCTTTGCTCAGATTTCAATTTAGATTAATGTATTTAGTCACTCATCCAGACTTGGAATGTATCAGCTTTATTGCTAACGTCTAAGAAAATTTAGCTTGTTACTTTCTAAAATTAACTGTCTTGTCTTCGGTGAATTACTGTAGATTAATACAAACCTAAAAGTTAATTATTTTTTCCCAGAATAATTTTGTTCCCTATTGATCCTTTGGACTCAGATATTTCTGGCAGACCATCTCTTGTCTACACAAATTATGATGTCACAAAGTTACAGATTTTAAACTTATGTGGAAGCCCTTAGAAGGTATCCATATTTTTTTCAGTACGACAGTCTTAGCTTTTGTCTCAGGCTGAACCTAGACTGAGCAGCTTTCAAAATGTTGAGTTTTCTCCTGAGTTTCTGGAATCCTGCTAGGACCTGCTGAACCAAAAAAAAAAAATAACACGTCTACGGTTCATAGTCCGTAGATTTTTTAAAAATTTAATTTAATTTCAATTTATTTCATCTCATTCTTTTACCTTATTAGACTCCTACTGTTTTTCAACTTTATTGAAGTATGATTGACAAATAAAATTGTATATACTTAAAGTATAGTGTGGTGATTGTATATACATATGTGTTGTGAAATGATTACCACAATCAAGTTAACATATCCATCTCCTCATATAGTTACTCTTTTCCCCTTTTTTTTGGTAGTAAGAATACTTAAGACCTATTCTCTTAGCAAATTTCAAGTATACAATACATTATTAGCTATAGCCACCATGCTGTACATTAAGTCTCCAAACTTTTCATCTTATAACTGAATGTTTGTACCGTTTGACCAACATCTCTCCATTCCCCCACCCCTGGCTTGTGATAGCTATCATTCTTTTCTTTGTTTCTCTAAAAAGTTCTGTTCAGCTTTTTTAGATTCTACTTATATTTGATACCTGCAGTTTTTGTCTTTCTCTGACTTCTTTCACTTCGCACAGTGTCTTCCAGTTTATTCATGATGTTGCAAATGGCAGAATTTCTTTTATTAAGGCTGAATAATATTTCATTATATATGTAGATAATACCACATTTTCTTTATTCATTCATCTGTTGGCAGACACTTAGGTTGTTTTCATATCTTGACTTTTGTAGATAATGCTGAAGTGAACATGGGAGTGCAGATATCTCTTTGAGGTAGTACACCCGAAAGTGGGATTGCTGGATGATATGGTAGTTCTATTCTTAATTTTTGAGGAACTTCCATACTGTTTTCCATAAAGGCAGTATGAATTTACATTCCCACCAACAGTGTAAAAGCCTTCCCTTTACCCACATCTTTGCCAGAACTTGTTATCTTTTGAGTTTTTGATAATAACCATCCTAACAGATAGGGGGTGATATCTCACTGTGGTTGTGACTTGCATTTCCCTGATTATAGTGATGTTGAACACCTATTCATATAGCTGCTGGCCATTTGTATGTCTTCTTTGGAAAAAATATCTATTCAGGTCCTTTCCCATTTTTTAATCTGGTTATTTGTTTTTCTGCTATTGAGTTGTATGTATGCCTTATATATTTTGGATATTAACCCGTTATCAGATGTATGATTTGCAAATATTTTCTCCCATTGCACTGATTTTCTTTTCATTTTGTTGATTGTTTCTTTTGCTGTGTGAAAACTTTTAGTTTAATGTAGTCCCTCTTGTTTATTTTTGCTTTTGTTGCTTGTGCTTTTGGTGTCAAATTCAAAAAATCATCACCAAGACCAATGTCAGAGAGCTTTTCTCCTATGCTTTCTTTTATGAGTTTTATGGCTTTAGGTCTTAATGTTTAAAATTTTAAGCCGTTTTGAGTTGATTTTTGTGTATTTGTATATGATATAAGGGTCCAATTTCGTTCTTTTGCAAGTGGATATCCAGTTTTCCCTAAGAAAAGGAGATGTGTCCACCTGTGATGTGTCCACCTGTGGGCAGCACATGTCCAGTGGGATAGCACAAAGTTGGACCTCCTGGATGATCTATCGCATAGTCTGCATTCATTTGGTAAACTGAACATGTGACTTGTCAGAAACATTTTTCTACAGTGCTTTGGTATGTGCTTTGTAAGGGAAATTTAATCCATATGCATCAAAGATTCATTTACATTTAAATCATTAAAGCATTGTTCCGAGTTTTTGATGTCTAACAAGTCTTTTGACTTTTTCCAAGCAGTTCTAAGTGCTTTGCCAAGGGCAAACCTAATGCCCATCCCCAGAAAATTCAGGTTTTCTCCTTGCATCTAAAAATCCTTGCTTCCGTCTTAGGGAAAAGTTCCCTAGTTGTCAGCATCTACCTGCTCCCAAGTGTCTCAGAGCCGCAGAGCTCTGGAAGAGCAAAATATTGTATCGCATGATTTACACATCTGGCCCAAATTTGGGCCTGTTTTCTAACTTAGCAGGAGGCACAAGATGTATTTTACTTTCATCTACCTCTGCTTTCGTTGGATACATTGTGTGATGCCAACACCAGATGATTCTGAGTTCATCTGGTCAACAAAAATGGAAAGGAAGAAGCTCCTTGTCATTGTAAGGATTTGGGGCAAACATGTTAAAGAGCATGAGTGCTTACAGAAGACATATTATATTTCTATTCTTTCCAAGACTAAAGCTACTCTATCACTGGTGGATCTGTGTTTTGCCAACAGTCCTATGTCTCTCACGTTACTAATAACTTTAGTTATCTTGATTAGAGTTAGGGCTGGCCCTAGGACAATGTGGCCATGCAGGGAAGGATGCCACCGGAAGACACCTCTTTCAGTATCTCTTCCCTTCTTTTTCCCTTTTGGCATTTTTCTTACACTCTTTCCCTTAGTAATCTTTGCTTGGAAACTATCCTTCCAGTCATCTAGCAAAACATAGGTAAATTAAGTCCTATGAAGTTGTTACTGAGAGCATACTACTCTCCCAGGCCTGGTGACAACTTGAGGCAGGGATTATATTATGTTCCATTCATTTCTGTGTCCCTGGTGTCTAATACAGTGCCTGGCTTACAATTTGATACTCAAGTCATGTGTGCTGAATAAATATTTTGTCTTTGTACATGACACAGTAAGCTAAATTCAGAAGCCTAAGCCTCTGATCATGAAATTTCAGCTGTTGACCTAATCTCAACAAATATCCTTGTCTTCCTCTATTTTGTCTAGTGGCTTCGTCCATTCACACCTTAAATCCACAGCAGAAAATACACCAACTAATGGCAATCCATTGGGCAATGATTTTGAGTAGAATTCTTTCTGATACCCTCCAATCACCCCAGAGAGTGTAGGAAGTGTCCTACACTCAGGACAGAATGAGGCTGACCCTTCTCTGCCAACTGGCTTGTCCTTGTGTGGAGGCAGTGCTTTCATCACTTGCTTTCTACAAGATTCTGGTCTCTTCTCTGTGGGTTGAAGTTCTCATCTCTGTAGTGGGGTGGGAGGGTTAGAGTAGTTCAGTCATTCTGTACCTTTTATTTAAATTTTTTAAAATTTTATTGAAGTATAGTTGATGTACAATATTTGTAAGCTACAGATGTGCAATGTAGTAATTCATAATTTTAAAGGTTATACTCCATTTATAGTTATTATAAAATATTGGCTATATTCCCCATGTTGTATAATATACCCTTGTAGCTTATTTATTCTATATATAATAGTTTGTACCTCTTAATCCCCTACTCCTATATTGCCCATCTCCCCTCCCCACTGCAAACCACTAGTTTATTCTCTATAACTGTGATTCTGTTTCTTTTTTGTTATATTCACTAGTTGGTTATATTTTTTAGATTACACATATCAGTGGTATCATACAGTATTTATCTTTCTCAGTCTGACTTATTTCACTTAGCATAATACCCTCCAAGTCCATCCATGTAGTTGCAAATTGCAAAATTTCATTCTATTTAAGGCTGAATAGTATTCCATTGTATATATGTATATAGATACCATATCTTCTTTATCCATTCATCTGTTGCTGGACACTTACATTGCTTCCATATCTTAGCAATTATAAATAATGCTGCTATAAACGTTGGGGTGCACATATCTTTTTGAATTAGTGGGGTTTTTTTTGAATATATACCCAGGAACGAAATTGCTAGGTTGTATGGTAGTTCCATTTTTAGTTTTTTGAGAAACCTCCATACTGTTTTCCACAGTGGTTGCACCAACTTGCATTCCTACCAACAGTGTACAAGGGTTCCCTTTTCTCCACATCCTCACCAACATTTGTTGTATTCTTTTTGATGATAGCTATTCTGACAGATGTGAGGTGATAACTCATTGTGGTTTTGATTTGTATTTCCCTGTGATTAGAGATGCTGAGCATCTTTTCATGTGCCTACTGTTCATTTTATATGGCACTTTTCTGATGATGGTCAGGCTTTAGAAATAATTTGGCTTCAGGTTATTTGCGGGAGGGACGTGGCCAGCCTACTTCTGGCTATCCCTACTGGTCTTTCCACTATAGTTTTGAAGACTCATGTAAGGCCAATTCAGCCAATGACAACACCAGCTTCTTTTGGTGATTGTTGGTGGTATTCAACAGTTAGAAGTAAGTGGGAGCTGGATAGCTCCTTCTCCATACCCTGGCCACGAGGTGTTAGGAATCAGTGAAAGCAAGTCTAAAACAGAATTCTACTGTAATCCAGTGTTTATTAGCAGGCAGTCATGCAATTGGCTTCGTGAGATCTTTGTCCTGTTAGGCAGTTGAACTGAACACTTTGCACAAACATTCACTTTAAGGAAGATTAGAGCAGTATTCTTGGAAGGAAAAAAGCCTTTTAGTTTGAACAGGCAACATGGAAGACTGGACCAGACCTCGAGTCTCACATTGACAGTGAACATGGCAAATTTTATACTTTGTTCATGCAGTGGTTGAGTTGCCTGTATACAGTTTTCATCTGACTACATATCTAGAACACCTCTTATTTTACCAGTAAACATTTACCTAACATCTTTATTCAAAATAATCTTCTGGTGCAGATTTGGAAAGCCATATTGAAAGCTATTTACAATAGGCTTCTCAGAGGATGACTGATTAGGATCTTTTAAATTCTAACTAATCACTCTTGGGGAGTTTAAGTTAGTTAAGATCCACTTTCAGATACATTGTCATGTTTGGCAGCAAGTATTTTAAAATAAATTAGACACTATAACATGACATTGAGATTCCATATATGGATTCCATCAATAAAGATGTGATTAGGCTCCTCCTATATGTACATAAAGGACTAAAATGTCAAACTGACAGTTTTGAACCCTGGTTAGAAGGTTTTGCATGGTTCCTTTACCTTAACATCAAATAATGTGCGAAATGATCTTAGACATCTGCTGTTTTTAATGTGCTTATTTTAAGTGAAAAATTGAAATAATACTTTTTAAAATGAAATTATGTAATCAGTTTATTATTCACTACACAGTCAACATAGATTTTATTAAAGTCTTGAATATTTTTGTATAAGTCATTTTGATAGTTTTAAAAATTATATAATGTGTCACCTTTGTGAAATCGTGTATTTGTATAAGGAAATGCATTTCAGTCACAGCAGGGGAATTTCATCTGACTCATTCAAGCGTGACTCCTACATTTGTTAGGAATATGGTCATTGCATTCTCATAGTAAAATATTCTTTTATTCTGTCATTATATATTGCAATTTTAGATACAGAATTAATTTCTGCCATATCTTGACAAAGCAACTGGTCATATTTCCAAGCAGTTCAAATTATTTACACATACTCTGAGCATTTTTTCTAATATAAAAAGGTCTCCCCTTTATCAGCCATGCATAAATCCAGACCTCAAAGTATATCAGTGAATACATGTGGTGGTTAAATGTGGCAGTAGAACGTCTTGCTTCATTCAGTCTGTCCCTCCCTCTAAGCACCTACTGTGTGCCAGGCACTGTGCTGAGCATAGGTTTGGATATTTGTGTGCAGCAGTAGGCCAACAGATGCATCCCCAGCCTCCTGGAACTGCAGCCACATACCAAAGGGGAGATGTGCATTGGATTAATGGGCCAGATGACAGTCTTCTGTCTTCCCATTCTGAATTCCGCTGTGAGGTCAGGGGTTATCTTGCTAATTTTGTTTTCAGGGTGTGTGTGTCAGAAGAAGAAGGTAAAATATGACAGCAATTAATTAATTTTGTATGTAAAACACTATATGTATATAATCACCTACACAAAAATAGAGAGAAACCATTGTCTATGTGCCAGGCACTACAGAAGGGGATCACAACAATTCTCAAACTTTTAATTGGTACCCATAGACCAGTGACTCCAAAATATTAATCTGTAGTTCTGATTTTTCAGACTTGTGTGTACAAATGTGTTCTGGGCATCTCCACACAGACATACTTCAAGAACCTCAAATTCAAGGTGAACCAAGGTGTTGTCTGTCTAGATATGGGTGTCTCACCCTCTTTCAGTCAATGGTGGGCCCAGTGCTGAGGCAGAAATTTGGGAGCCACTCTAGAGTTTTCCTACTGTTTAGATTAACATCCAGCACAAGTCCTACTAATGTCCTATTGCTGTGTAGGGATCCCCAACAGTGACTGGGTTACATTTCCTGGGGGCTTGAGTTGGACTTAGGTTGATTTAAAGAATATGGAAGAAGTGTTCCCTCTTACCCAAGTGTTACCCAGGTTACCTAGGTTTGTGGACTAAGTTTTATGTCTCTCATGTTATCTTTTTTTTGGCTTAATATTTGATGTATATGTTTCCTCATCCCATTAATAGCTGACATTGATATCAGTTCGTACCTTGTATACATTGGCTCATTTAATTCTCATAACAGTTCTTTCAGAGTTGACTCCGTTGCTATCTTTATTATGCAAAGGAGAGAATAGTGACATAAACAACTTGCCCTAAATTCTAGCTAGTGACTGATGAAAGCTGGATTTAAACCCAGGCCGACTGGATCTAAAGCTTGTGCTTTCACACCTGTGCCATCTGCCTCGCCCTCGCTGGGTTGTGGGTAGATGCCATCCATCCCTTTGAGGACCATACCTTGTGCTTCTGTCCTCTTCATAGGGCTTTACTGAGTGAGGAGTATCAGTGGTGACTGACAAATACAAGTCTATTCACTGATTGACTCATGGTGCCATGAGCACTTACCTCCCTGTGGAAGGAGCCTGGCTCCTCGGTCCTGGCCTCCACCTGACATTGTTTGGCCAAGAAGAGAAGGGTGATTTGAGATGAACTTCTTTCTATTTTGATCTCCCCATTCTCCCAACATTTCCACTGCCTGCTCAGCCATGGGGAGGGTAACAGCTGTATCACTTAACAGCTGGCTGTGTGTCCTTTCTATGGTTTTGATCTTTCAGGCTCTGTAAGGGGGTGCAGCACGGAGAGGCTGAGGAGCTCTGAATGCTGCAGCTACTCTCCTTTCCTTGACAAGCTCTGTGGCATGACCCTCAAGAGTTTTCTTAGTGCTCGGGGACAGGAACCCAGGGGAGCCTCCGATGAATAGCAGAGATGTTTGGGGCAGTGGTGATCAAAGAGGGAATCCTCAAGAAAAATTTGCTTATGATCTTTGTTAGAAGATATTTAAAAGTCCCTTCCATGCCAAGTGATGAGGCCCCTGTGGAGAGCAAGATTCCCTCTCAAACTCACATTCTTATTTCCTGAGGAAGAGGTCACATCAGCCTTTGTGACTTGATTTGAAACCATTGGAATTGAATGTGCCATGCAGACAGAAGCACTCTGTGCTGGAGCTGTGGGCACAACAAGTGAACAGTGTGAACCCTCGCAGCACACCACACGAAGCCCGGGCCAGGGACAACAGAGGACGATTCATGCCCATCTGGGGGCCCCTCCGCTCTGTGAACTCCAGGAGGAAGCTACATGACTGAAGGCTCTTGTAGCTCAGGGGCTGAAGGATGAAATAATGAACCATTCTGTTTCCTTCCCTTGTTCTGATCTAGGCCCAGGAAGTGGAGTGGGCTGAGGGCTGGGGAGACAGTGGCGCAAGCTGTTTCTGGAAGGCTCGTGCTGGCTTCCCACAGGACCATGGGACGTTTTCTCCTGACCCCTGTCAGGCTGACCCCAACCCGCCCAGTGTCAGGAATGTCAGATCTCCTTTCAAAATCAGAGCAACTCATCAAACACTGAAGACCGCAGGCCGAATTGGCCTGTCCCTGAGGATTCAACCTTGGTTGTTTGGGGTATTGAATTTGGTGGTTTTTGAAAAGTGCTCATGCAGCTGCAGATGATGCCGGGGGGATCTATCACAGCTACATGCTGAGCATTCAATCCTGTAGCCTGTGTGCTGGCCCCATTCCTGAGCAAATGAAGGAGTATAATTAATAATAGGTTGTGTCTCTCTAAGGATCGCTGGAGAGAGCTAGCCACGCACTAGTCTTTTGGCCTTTGCTTTAGATTCCACATTTGTTCAGTTGTACTAAATACATCCCCTCCCCATATATGATTAGAGGGCCCAAGAGAGACTTTGTTTCTTCACAATAATGCAACTTTTTAAACTTGAGCACAGAGCAGCTGGTCCCTCATTCACATAACCTCCAACTCCTTGTTCAGCGGCCAGCTATAAGGTAACTGTTCCCACTGCTCAGGTGGCCCATAGCAGGAGGATCCCAGGCTTGAGGCTGGGTACACTGTTCATCCCACTGTCCCCTGCCTGGAAGGACACAGGCCAATAGCCCCCTCCTTGGCTTGGTGCTAGGTGAGCCCTGGGACCTGTGGATGGAGTGATGGGTGAGACTCATACCCTCACCTTTTCCCTCTTCCCCAGCGTGGGACTCTACTGCAGCTGCTGCACAGTGTGCATTTCTGCAGCTGTGTTTTTGGCTCTCAAGATGCAGAGTGTTGGCTGATCTGGTGCTTGGGGCTGCCAACGGGGGTGCTCTGAGTGTTTTGTGTGATTTTAATGTTTCCAACTGGAGTTTTCCTGCTCATTCCAATAAGACCTCTTTCAGTTTATGTTTAGCTCTCTTCTATCTATCTTGGTGAAAAAGAGAGATGGTTATAAGGCAAAAAGAATAGATGTTCTCTCACTTTCTCCCCCACATCAACATTCCTTCTGCCCTGTTTTTTTTCTGGCAGAACTCAGCTCTGCTCCAGGCAGTCCATCCCCGTGAACTGGGCACATCCAGGATCTGTAGGAGAACTCAGCCCTGGACCACTTGGGAAGAGTGTTCCTCAGGGGAGCAATGTGATTTCCCACTCAGTGGCAGAGTAGGGGATGGTCTCTCTGAAGGTTAGAGGATGCCTTCATCAAAAGAGGTCTGAACTGGCCTCCTTCATGGCATCTGGGGCTAAATTCCTAAAAGATGCAACGAGTGGACTACAGGGGAGAAAAGGGAGACGTACATGAGGTTGATTTTTCTGTAGTCCCATGTGCCTCTCCTTTGTCCCCTGGACAGTGTGCCTAAGATGAGAGGTGGAGCTGAAGGGCAGGCCCTCCTTGGACCTGTATATGTGTTCTAACCACTGCTCTATGTCCTACTTCTGACCTTATTCACTTGCCCAGGTTGATAGTAGCTTCTCTTATTTAAGGATACTTCTTCTTATGGGTAAACCTAGTTAATAATTTTCTCCTAATCTTTTGCTTGAAGGAGACCTGTAGAGATGAACTCTAGTCAGGGATGATCTCTCTGGGCCTAAGTCTAAACCGTTGGTCCTCTCAGAGAATGAGGGCTGGTTCTTGGATTTCAGACATTTTGGCATTTCCTGGGGAAAGAAGGGGAATTGAGGGAGTGAACATCAAAGCACTATATTGAATATAATGGTGGGCAGGCTTGCCAAAGCCTGGAAATGATTTTGTTCTACTAGCACTAGTACAATCAGTCCAATTTGCCAATTGTTGAATGACCAATTTGCTGAATTTACCGAATTTACTAATTTACCAAATCACTTTTATGGACTTTTAAAGACTTGAGCAATTGGCATGGGCTGGGTTGGCAGGGCCTGAAAGGGCTCTGAGGAGTCAGAAACAATGGTCCCTGCAAACAGCCCTGCAGGCAGGCAGCGCGTAGGGGACTCCAGGGGGCGCCAGTGACCAGAAGGCCATGTACACGGGGTAAATGGGTGGAGAGTTAGATGAGGATTCACTGCCAAAATACAAAGCATTTCTGACAGCTGCTCAGTTCTTGTTTTTAAACCAATTCTTATTTAAAAAAAAAATTTTTTTTAACCATTCTTTCTTTTGAAAGTCAGCTCACCAGGGTAGACTCTTCACTGACTACTTTGCCTTACACATTCCCCATCTTCCTACCATGTCATTCGAGTGGCTCTCCATCTCTCCTCTTCTCCCCTCTCAATCTGGACCAACAGCAAATCCCTATAATTTTCTCCTGTGGAGCACTAGCAGGACAGTTTAGCTGTCTCCTTTATTGCTTTTATTCCTATGACCCCCATACCTTCAGGGCCCATCTTCTACCACAACAGACTGTCCAAAAGGAAAAGTTTCTTCCCTAAGGCAATCATAGTGCTAATTCTTCAGCTAATTAAAATTTTTTTCTTTATACATCAGTACACTCTAATGATTTTGGAAAACAAAAGGAAAATAAAACCAAATTGTTATAGATTCAGTGTGATAGCCTTCACATATTAGTCACTCAATAAGTATTTTAGGAATTAACAAATGGCAGGGTTTTGTAATGAAATAATGTGTTGGCTCTTCTGAAGTTATAAAGTTGGCAGGGTCCCAGGAGATGGACGTTCAGAGCAGACTGCCTCACTTCGTTTCAACCTAGGTCTTAGAGAAGGAAGAAGAAAATTGAACTCAGCAGATTGGGAATCAAATTAGGAGCTTGGCACAGAAGCTCTTGCTAGGAAATAAAGATTTTGTCCAGAGTCTTCCCTGACTTCTCAGAATCCTCAAGTGTGGCAGCTAGGGCTGGGTGGGCACGGGTTTAAGGTTCTTTTGACAAAAATTGAGAATACCAGACAGCAGGTCTTATATTGCACAATTAAAATACATTTATACATAAAGGAGATTTGAAAGACTGACTTAGTTAAGTTTTAAGAGCAAAGGCAAAATGCCCCAGGGAAGAGGGTGCCTATATGCAGAAGGGATCTAGATCAGTGCCTCTGGCCAGTGGAAATCAGGTCATGTTGGAATTAACTTCTAGACAGGTTGGTATATGCATTGTGTAGGAAACCAGCATTGTGTATAAAATCTTAGTCTGCTTGGGCTGTCGTAACAAAATACCATCGTTGACTTAAATAACAGAAATTAACTTTCTCACAGTTCTGGAGGCTAGAAGTCTGAGATCAGAGAACCAACATGGCCAGTTTCTAGTGAAACTTTTCCTGACTTGCAGACAGTCACCTTCTTGCTGTGTCCTCACATGAAGGGGAGAGAGAGTTCCAGCTCTCTGGTGTCTCTTCTTATAAGAGCCCTAATCCCATCATGAGGGCCCCACCATTATGACTTCATGTAAACCTAATTACCTCTCAAAGATCCCATCTCCAAATGCTGTCACATTGGAGTTTAGGGCTATGATATATGAAGTTTCTGGGGATATGAGATAATCCATAGCATTCTGCCTCTGGTCCACCAAAATGTATGTCCCTCTAGCATGCAAAATACATTCATTTCATCCCAGTAACCCCCAAAGTCTTAATTCATTCCAACCTCAATTCTGAAGTCTGAAATTCAAAGTCTCATCTAAATATCTAAATCAGATATTGG
The DNA here is from genome assembly GCF_036321535.1 of Camelus dromedarius. Lineage (NCBI taxonomy): Eukaryota > Metazoa > Chordata > Mammalia > Artiodactyla > Camelidae > Camelus > Camelus dromedarius. The sequence continues at coordinate 54,848,941 of NC_087438.1, forward strand.
TGAGACTTGAGGTAGGATTAATTCCTGTGGCAAAATTTCTCTCCAGCTGTGAATCTGTGAAACTAGACAAAATACAGTTGCTCCCAAAATACAGTGGTGGTGAAGGAGGATAGACATTCCTATTCCAAAAGGGAGAAATTGGAAGGAAGCAAGGAATGATGGGTTCTAAGCAAGGCTAATTCCATTAGATCTTAAGGCTCAAGAATAATCTTTTTTGGCTTATGTCCCACCTTCCAGGCCCACTGGGGTAGCAGTGTCACTGCAAGGTGCTAGGCACATCTGTTAGGCCAGTGTCCCACCTCATGGCTCTGTCAGGCTGGGGTCCTGCCCCTGAGACTCTGGGAGGCCCCACCCCTAAAGCTTCAGCTGTAGGCCATCTGGCCTGTTGAAACTGAGGCAGGGGCTCTGATGATCTCTGAATTGCTTTTGGGGTCATTTCCCCCTCTTCTTAAATAATAGCACATGGTAAATAGCTCTATTTTTCAGTCCTGTCAAATATGAGAAGTCCAACAACAGCCTTCCTCCAGTTCATCCTGTCTCCACGCCCTTCTGTTCAAACTGATGGTGTTTCTGCTTGTAAAATCTCTTAAGCTCTTTATTGGGTGATAACTTGGCTACATACTTGGTGTTTTGTACAGACCATGTTTTTTTATTTTTTGTAAAATGAATAGGTGGAGTATTTTATAAGTCTTCAAAGTCTAGTTCCATTTTGCTTAACAATTCCTTCTCAATTCATCTCTCTCCTTTTGTATTCTACTATCAGCAGTCAGGAAGAGCCAAGCTGCTCCTTCAACACTTTGCTTAGAAGTCTGTTCATCTAAATATCCAAGTTCATTGCTTGCAAGTTCTACCTTCCAAAAAACACCCGAACAATGTACACAAAGGTCTTTAGCACTTGATAACAAGGATCTCCTTTCCTCCAGCTTCCAGTAACATGCTCTTTGTTTCTGTGTGAGACCTCACCAGAATCATCTTTAACATATACATCTCTAGTTTGCATCTTAAACTTATTAAGCCTGTATCTATTTCCAAGTTCCAGAACCACTTCCACATGTTTAGGTATTTGTTACAGTAGCACCTCACTTATCTGTACCAAAATGTGCCTTAGTCTGCTTGTGCTGCTGCAGTGAAATTCCGTAGACTGGGTGGATTAAACAACAGAAACGTATTTTCTCACAGTTCTAGAGGCTGGAAATCTAAGATCAGGGTGCCTGTATGATTTGTTTCTGGTGAGAGCTGTCTTCCTGACTTGCAGACAGCTGTCTTCTTGCTGTGTTTTCACATGGTGGAGAGAGAGACATAGAACTCTCTAAGGACACTAATCAATCCCATCATGAGGGCCCCACCGTCATGACCTCATCTTTACCTTATTACCTCCCAAAGGCTCCATCTCCAAATACCATCATATTAGGGGCCAGAGCTTCAACTTGTGAATCTTGGGGGAACAAAATTCAGTCCACAGTACTGACTGAGAAATTAGCTTGCTTTTACACCGAGATCGTGGTCCTGGGTTTTAGTAACACAATAAAGATACCATCGAATGATGTTCAGTAGTCTCTGCTATTTCCAAGTTGGGCTGAGTGAAGGAAGCAAACCAAAAAAAAAGTTTACCCACTTCTTTTTTCCCCTCCCCTTATACCCTTTGATTAAAAAGCTCTCTGATCCCATAAATGTCTGGGACATGACTCCCCATTAATCAACCATTTATAACTATGAATGTGTTTATTTTATGAATGAACCATTAATTTGATAGATTTTTCTGGGAAATCCTATGCTTCTATGAATGACAAGAAACTTCCCAAATATGAGTCCAGATAAGGTATGTCCTTCTGAGCCTGTTGCTTCTACAACTGGCCTGCCTGACCTACTCTCAGTCTTAAATCCAGACCACTCAGAATTTAGTGGAGAGGGCATCATCTGACATGGGGAGTTTTAAAAACGAATTGGAGAAACCTGTTTATGATCTTGAACTAGAATTACAAGGCAAAGCAGGAGCTCAATAAGATTTATAGATGATATGTTTGCAGTCCACACCCCATTCTTACTGATGTGATCCAGCTCTTTCTATTATGGAGATGTGATTAGTTCAAAGCCAGGAGGAATTACATTCTCATTCCAGAGAAATGTTCTTCTAGTACATATTGGTTAGAGTACATTTTAACATATGATATATATCTATATAATTTTAGTAGTTGGATAAGAAAATTTGGGAGAGGAAAACAAAATTGCCAACTTAATTTTGCCCCACTAGCATTTTTGTATTTTGCCAATACAAAAAAGTATATGTACTAAACTTTCAGGTTAAAATAGATGCTTTTATTGCTTTTACTACAAATCTATGGAAATTATTTTTATTTGTTGGGAAGGATCATCTCTGAAGGAAAACATGGCTGTTTCTATTTCCTGAGTGTCACAATGAACTGATTAACTAGCAGTAACTAAAATCCAGCATTTCTAATTGAATCCCCTAGGATAGTCCATCTGATGCCCCTGAAGAAACAAAACACTCTTCTGGCAGAAGAGGTGTGAAAATCAAAGGCAGCAATAGCATATTCTTGTACTTATCTGAGAGTACATGCTGGTATGTTTGACAATCAAATAACAAAAGACCAGGTGAATGTCAGAGTGAAACAAGATGCAGGAGCCCTTAGAATGCATGAGAGAAACACATTCTCTGTTGGATCCTTTGAAGGGTAAGGTGGTTTTTGTTGTGTAGACAATCCAGGTAAAGCAATAAAAATGGACAACAAGGGCCCAGTAAGGACAAGGGCCCTCAAAGGCACTTAAAGCAAATGGGAGTAAAATACAGATCAAGAAGAGAAAAGATAGAGAAACAAAAGTAGATGGAGAAGTAAATGACTCAAACTGTCCACTATTGAAAATTCCAAATGTTTCCTTAATAGAGATCACCGAACTGTAGGTCTTAATTTTGCCCTATTTAGCATCCCCTCTTGCTTCATTCTATTCTTTACAAAAATGAGTTCCTGTTCTGACCACTTGGGGTCTCTAGAGAATCACTGATCAGTGCCTGAAGCCTGATAACCCCTTGGCTAGCCACCACTCTAGGAGGTGGAAGTGTTTATTTTTCAAACGGGAATAGTCACATCGTCACAGGAGATCCAGGGTCTGCATCTTAAGTTTCCGAAGATTAAAAAATGTTTATAGTTAATTCAATGGGTAGCTACCTATTCAACTCCAAGCTAGCACTGACCATCATCCAAGTATATCCCTTGCTATATTCATGATAGCAATTCTACTATTTCATTACTTCTTGGAGTAACAGCACTGCTTCTCATTAAAAAGGCAAATGCCCATGGGGGACTAATTTGTACGATCATTATAAGTAATTTATACCTTGGTATGGGTTACTCTGTTGGAAATTCCTCAGTGTGATTACTAAGGACAGACAGATCAGGGTCAGTGAAGAGACAATGAGGAGGGCAGTAAAAGAAGGTAAGACAAATGTCACCCACTTCACACCATTGCAGAGGTCTGACCCCGGGTCCTCTTCCAACTTCCTGCCCCTCAGTAAGTGCTAACCCTGGGGTCAAGAGAACAAA